>NW_026291780.1:0-209559 GCF_023091745.1 Budorcas taxicolor
GACGAAGCAGGGAAAGGATCCCTCATCTCGAGCTACGAGGCGGAAACGGGGCTCCTCTGGATGTGGGCGGGACCCTCGTGATTCCTCTCGAGTGGAGACGGCTAGGTCGGGGAACTTCTTGATTTGCACCAAGGGTGTGAAGGAGCCTTTCGAAGTTCCAGAGGGGAGGTGTGATCAGCCTCGAGACGCCTCAGCGGAAATGGGCCTCATCTCGCCTGGAGGGGAGAACCTCCTGGATTTTCTCGAGTTGCGGCAGGTCTTCTCGAGTTACGACGGGGACCTCAGGGACCCGCTCTGGTGGCCTCAGGAAAGGCCAGTCCCCATGCGAGTTGCTAGGGGACCTCTCGGGATTCCTCTCCCGTCCTTGCCGGGGCCTCAGTCCTTGTGTGGAGTCGGGGCCGGAACCTGAGGATTCCTCTCCAGTGTTGCCATGGATCTTGGGGTGCTTCTGAGTCTCCCCAGGGGAGTCAGGCCTCGTCTCGAGTGGGGGCATGCACGTGCGCTTTCCTCCCGAGCTGCAGCAGTAGTGTCACGCTTCCTGTCACGTGGATCAAGGGATCTGTGGCTTTCCCTCGAGGCTGTCCCTCGAGGCTTTCCCACGAGGCTTTCCCACAGGGCTGTGCCACGTGCCACCTTGGTGTGAGTCGATCCTCGGCGTAAAGACGAGCCGTTGAAGGGAAAAGAGGTTCCTCTGGAATGGACTGAGACATCTGGGGGACTCTTGGAATGGTGGCACGACCCTGGAGTTCCTCTCGCCGTTCCTGTTGAGAGGGCCTCCTCTTGAGATGCGACGGGAACGCCGGGAACTCTTTCCCGACGAAGCAGGGAAAGGATCCCTCATCTCGAGCTACGAGGTGGAAACGGGGCTCCTCTGGATGTGGGCGGGATCCTCGTGATTCCTCTCGAGTGGAGAAGGCTATGTCGGGGAACTTCTTGATTTGCACCAAGGGTGTGAAGGACTCTTTCGAAGTTCCAGAGGTGAGGTGTGATCAGCCTCGAGACGCCTCAGCGGAAATGGGCCTCATCTCGCCTGGAGGGGAGAACCTCCTGGATTTTCTCGAGTTGCGGCAGGTCTTCTCGACTTACGACGGGGACCTCAGGGACCCGCTCTGGTGGCCTCAGGAAAGGCCAGTCCCCATGCGAGTTACTAGGGGACCTCTCGGGATTCCTCTCCCGCCCATGCTGGGGCCTCAGTTCTTGTGTGTAGTCGGGGCCGGAACCTGAGGATTCCTCTCCAGTGTTGCCATGGATCTTGGGGTGCTTCTGAGTCTCCCCAGGGGAGTCAGGCCTCGTTTCGAGTGGGGGCATGCAGGTGCGCTTTCCTCCCGAGCTGCAGCAGTAGTGTCACGCTTCCTGTCACGTGGATCAAGGGATCTGTGGCTTTCCCTCGAGGCTGTCCCTCGAGGCTTTCCCACGAGGCTTTCCCACAGGGCTGTGCCACGTGCCACCTTGGTGTGAGTCGATCCTCGGCGTAAAGACGAGCCGGTGAAGGGAAAAGAGGTTCCTCTGGAATGGACTGAGACATCTGGGGGACTTTTGGAATGGTGGCACGACCCTGGAGTTCCTCTCGCCGTTCCTGTTGAGAGGGCCTCCTCTTGAGATGCGACGGGAAGGCCGGGAACTCTTTCCCGACGAAGCAGGGAAAGGATCCCTCATCTCGAGCTACGAGGCGGAAACGGGGCTCCTCTGGATGTGGGCGGGACCCTCGTGATTCCTCTCGAGTGGAGACGGCTAGGTCGGGGAACTTCTTGATTTGCACCAAGGGTGTGAAGGAGCCTTTCGAAGTTCCAGAGGTGAGGTGTGATCAGCCTCGAGACGCCTCAGCGGAAATGGGCCTCATCTCGCCTGGAGGGGAGAACCTCCTGGATTTTCTCGAGTTGCGGCAGGTCTTCTCGAGTTACGACGGGGACCTCAGGGACCCGCTCTGGTGGCCTCAGGAAAGGCCAGTCCCCATGCGAGTTGCTAGGGGACCTCTCGGGATTCCTCTCCCGTCCTTGCCGGGGCCTCAGTCCTTGTGTGGAGTCGGGGCCGGAACCTGAGGATTCCTCTCCAGTGTTGCCATGGATCTTGGGGTGCTTCTGAGTCTCCCCAGGGGAGTCAGGCCTCGTCTCGAGTGGGGGCATGCACGTGCGCTTTCCTCCCGAGCTGCAGCAGTAGTGTCACGCTTCCTGTCACGTGGATCAAGGGATCTGTGGCTTTCCCTCGAGGCTGTCCCTCGAGGCTTTCCCACGAGGCTTTCCCACAGGGCTGTGCCACGTGCCACCTTGGTGTGAGTCGATCCTCGGCGTAAAGACGAGCCGTTGAAGGGAAAAGAGGTTCCTCTGGAATGGACTGAGACATCTGGGGGACTCTTGGAATGGTGGCACGACCCTGGAGTTCCTCTCGCCGTTCCTGTTGAGAGGGCCTCCTCTTGAGATGCGACGGGAACGCCGGGAACTCTTTCCCGACGAAGCAGGGAAAGGATCCCTCATCTCGAGCTACAAGGCGGAAACGGGGCTCCTCTGGATGTGGGCGGGACCCTCGTGATTCCTCTCGAGTGGAGACGGCTAGGTCGGGGAACTTCTTGATTTGCACCAAGGGTGTGAAGGCGCCTTTCGAAGTTCCAGGGGTGAGGTGTGATCAGCCTCGAGACGCCTCAGCGGAAATGGGCCTCATCTCGCCTGGAGGGGAGAACCTCCTGGATTTTCTCGAGTTGCGGCAGGTCTTCTCGAGTTACGACGGGGACCTCAGGGACCCGCTCTGGTGGCCCCAGGAAAGGCCAGTCCCCATGCGAGTTGCTAGGGGACCTCTCGGGATTCCTCTCCCGTCCATGCCGGGGCCTCAGTCCTTGTGTGGAGTCGGGGCCGGAACCTGAGGATTCCTCTCCAGTGTTGCCATGGATCTTGGGGTGCTTCTGAGTCTCCCCAGGGGAGTCAGGCCTCGTCTCGAGTGGGGGCATGCACGTGCGCTTTCCTCCCGAGCTGCAGCAGTAGTGTCACGCTTCCTGTCACGTGGATGAAGGGATCTGTGGCTTTCCCTCGAGGCTGTCCCTCGAGGCTTTCCCACGAGGCTTTCCCACAGGGCTGTGCCACGTGCCACCTTGGTGTGAGTCGTTCCTCGGCGTAAAGACGAGCCGGTGAAGGGAAAAGAGGTTCCTCTGGAATGGACTGAGACATCTGGGGGACTCTTGGAATGGTGGCACGACCCTGGAGTTCCTCTCGCCGTTCCTGTTGAGAGGGCCTCCTCTTGAGATGCGACGGGAACGCCTGGAACTCTTTCCCGACGAAGGAGGGAAAGGATCCCTCATCTCGAGCTACGAGGCGGAAACGGGGCTCCTCTGGATGTGGGCGGGACTCTCGTGATTCCTCTCGAGTGGAGACGGCTAGGTCGGGGAACTTCTTGATTTGCACCAAGGGTGTGAAGGAGCCTTTCGAAGTTCCAGAGGTGAGGTGTGATCAGCCTCGAGACGCCTCAGCGGAAATGGGCCTCATCTCGCCTGGAGGGGAGAACCTCCTGGATTTTCTCGAGTTGCGGCAGGTCTTCTCGAGTTACGACGGGGACCTCAGGGACCCGCTCTGGTGGCCTCAGGAAAGGCCAGTCCCCATGCGAGTTGCTAGGGGACCTCTCGGGATTCCTATCCCATCCATGCCGGGGCCTCAGTCCTTGTGTGGAGTCGGGGCCGGAACCTGAGGATTCCTCTCCAGTGTTGCCATGGATCTTGGGGTGCTTCTGAGTCTCCCCAGGGGAGTCAGGCCTCGTCTAGAGTGGGGGCATGCACGAGCGCTTTCCTCCCGAGCTGCAGCAGTAGTGTCACGCTTCCTGTCACGTGGATCAAGGGATCTGTGGCTTTCCCTCGAGACTGTCCCTCGAGGCTTTCCCACGAGGCTTTCCCACAGGGCTGTGCCACGTGCCACCTTGGTGTGAGTCGATCCTCGGCGTGAAAGACGAGCCGGTGAAGGGAAAAGAGGTTCCTCTGGAATGGACTGAGACATCTGGGGGACTCTTGGAATGGTGGCACGACCCTGGAGTTCCTCTCGCCGTTCCTGTTGAGAGGGCCTCCTCTTGAGATGCGACGGGAAGGCCGGGAACTCTTTCCCGACGAAGCAAGGAAAGGATCCCTCATCTCGAGCTACGAGGCGGAAACGGGGCTCCTCTGGATGTGGGCGGGACCCTCGTGATTCCTTTCGAGTGGAGACGGGTATGTCGGGGAACTTCTTGATTTGCACCAAGGGTGTGAAGGACCCTTTCGAAGTTCCAGAGGTGAGGTGTGATCAGCCTCGAGACGCCTCAGCGGAAATGGGCCTCATCTCGCCTGGAGGGGAGAACCTCTTGGATTTTCTCGAGTTGCGGCAGGTCTTCTCGAATTACGACGGGGACCTCAGGGACCCGCTCTGGTGGCCTCAGGAAAGGCCAGTCCCCATGCGAGTTGCTAGGGGACCTCTCGGGATTCCTCTCCTGTCCATGCTGGGGCCTCAGTCCTTGTGTGGAGTCGGGGCCGGAACCTGAGGATTCCTCTCCATTGTTGCCATGGATCTTGGGGTGCTTCTGAGTCTCCCCAGGGGAGTCAGGCCTCGTCTCGAGTGGGGGCATGCACGTGGACTTACGTCCCGAGCTGCAGCAGCAGTGTCACGCTTCCTGTCACGTGGATCAAGGGATCTGTGGCTTTCCCTCGAGGCTGTCCCTCGAGGCTTTCCCACGAGGCTTTCCCACAGGGCTGTGCCACGTGCCACCTTGGTGTGAGTCGATCCTCGGCGTGAAAGACGAGCCGGTGAAGGGAAAAGAGGTTCCTCTGCAATGGACTGAGACATCTGGGGGACTCTTGGAATGGTGGCACGACCCTGGAGTTCCTCTCGCCGTTCCTGTTGAGAGGGCCTCCTCTTGAGATGCGACGGGAACGCCGGGAACTCATTCCCGACGAAGCAGGGAAAGGATCCCTCATCTCGAGCTACGAGGCGGAAACGGGGCTCCTCTGGATGTGGGCGGGACCCTCGTGATTCCTCTCGAGTGGAGACGGCTAGGTCGGGGAACTTCTTGATTTGCACCAAGGGTGTGAAGGACCCTTTCGAAGTTCCAGAGGTGAGGTGTGATCAGCCTCGAGACGCCTCAGCGGAAATGGGCCTCATCTCGCCTGGAGGGGAGAACCTCCTGGATTTTCTTGAGTTGCGGCAGGTCTTCTCGAGTTACGACGGGGACCTCAGGGACCCGCTCTGGTGGCCTCAGGAAAGGCCAGTCCCCATGCGAGTTGCTAGGGGACCTCTCGGGATTCCTCTCCCGTCCATGCCGGGGCCTCAGTCCTTGTGTGGAGTCGGGGCCGGAACCTGAGGATTCCTCTGCCGTGTTGCCATGGATGTTGCGGTGATTCTGAGTCTCCCCAGGGGAGTCAGGCCTCGTCTCGAGTGGGGGCATGCACGTGCGCTTTCCTCCCGAGCTGCAGCAGTAGTCTCACGCTTCCTGTCACGTGGATCAAGGGATCTGTGGCTTTCCCTCGAGGCTGTCCCTCGAGGCTTTCCCACGAGGCTTTCCCACAGGGCTGTGCCACGTGCCACCTTGGTGTGAGTCGATCCTCGGCGTGAAAGACGAGCCGGTGAAGGGAAAAGAGGTTCCTCTGGAATGGACTGAGACATCTGGGGGACTCTTGGAATGGTGGCACGACCCTGGAGTTCCTCTCGCCGTTCCTGTTGAGAGGGCCTCCTCTTGAGATGCGACGGGAACGCCGGGAACTCTTTCCCGACGAAGGAGGGAAAGGATCCCTCATCTCGAGCTACGAGGCGGAAACGGGGCTCCTCTGGATGTGGGCGGGACTCTCGTGATTCCTCTCGAGTGGAGACGGCTAGGTCGGGGAACTTCTTGATTTGCACCAAGGGTGTGAAGGAGCCTTTCGAAGTTCCAGAGGTGAGGTGTGATCAGCCTCGAGACGCCTCAGCGGAAATGGGCCTCATCTCGCCTGGAGGGGAGAACCTCCTGGATTTTCTCGAGTTGCGGCAGGTCTTCTCGAGTTACGACGGGGACCTCAGGGACCCGCTCTGGTGGCCTCAGGAAAGGCCAGTCCCCATGCGAGTTGCTAGGGGACCTCTCGGGATTCCTATCCCATCCATGCCGGGGCCTCAGTCCTTGTGTGGAGTCGGGGCCGGAACCTGAGGATTCCTCTCCAGTGTTGCCATGGATCTTGGGGTGCTTCTGAGTCTCCCCAGGGGAGTCAGGCCTCGTCTAGAGTGGGGGCATGCACGTGCGCTTTCCTCCCGAGCTGCAGCAGTAGTGTCACGCTTCCTGTCACGTGGATCAAGGGATCTGTGGCTTTCCCTCGAGGCTGTCCCTCGAGGCTTTCCCACGAGGCTTTCCCACAGGGCTGTGCCACGTGCCACCTTGGTGTGAGTCGATCCTCGGCGTGAAAGACGAGCCGGTGAAGGGAAAAGAGGTTCCTCTGGAATGGACTGAGACATCTGGGGGACTCTTGGAATGGTGGCACGACCCTGGAGTTCCTCTCGCCGTTCCTGTTGAGAGGGCCTCCTCTTGAGATGCGACGGGAACGCCGGGATCTCTTTCCCGATGAAGCAGGGAAAGGATCACTCATCTCAAGCTACGAGGCGGAAACGGGGCTCCTCTGGATGTGGGCGGGAGTCTCGTGATTCCTCTCGAGTGGAGACGGCTAGGTCGGGGAACTTCTTGATTTGCACCAAGGGTGTGAAGGACCCTTTCGAAGTTCCAGAGGTGAGGTGTGATCAGCCTCGAGACGCCTCAGCGGAAATGGGCCTCATCTCGCCTGGAGGGGAGAACCTCCTGGATTTTCTCGAGATGCGGCAGGTCTTCTCGAGTTACGACGGGGACCTCAGGGATCCGCTCTGGTGGCCTCAGGAAAGGCCAGTCCCCATTCGAGTTGCTAGGGGACCTCTCGGGATTCCTCTCCCGTCCATGCCGGGGCCTCAGTCCTTGTGTGGAGTCGGGGACGGAACCTGAGGATTCCTCTCCAGTGTTGCCATGGATCTTGGGGTGCTTCTGAGTCTCCCCAGGGGAGTCAGGCCTCGTCTCGTGTTGGGGCATGCACGTGCGCTTTCCTACCGAGCTGCAGCAGTAGTGTCACGCTTCCTGTCACGTGGATCAAGGGATCTGTGGCTTTCCCTCGAGGCTGTCCCTCGAGGCTTTCCCACGAGTCTTTCCCACAGGGCTGTGCCACGTGCCACTTTGGTGTGAGTCGATCCTCGGCGTGAAAGACGAGCCGGTGAAGGGAAAAGAGGTTCCTCTGGAATTGACTGAGACATCTGGGGGACTCTTGGAATGGTGGCAAGACCCTGGAGTTCCTCTCGAAGTTCCTGTAGAGAGGGCCTCCTCTTGAGATGCGACGGGAACGCCGGGAACTCTTTTCCGATGAAGCAGGGAAAGGATCCCTCATCTCGAGCTACGAGGCGGAAACGGGGCTCCTCTGGATGTGGGCGGGACCCTCGTGATTCCTCTCGAGTGGAGACGGGTATGTCGGGGAACTTCTTGATTTGCACCAAGGGTGTGAAGGACCCTTTCGAAGTTCCAGAGGTGAGGTGTGATCAGCCTCGAGACGACTCAGCGGAAATGGGCCTCATCTCGCCTGGAGGGGAGAACCTCCTGGATTTTCTTGAGTTGCGGCAGGTCTTCTCGAGTTACGACGGGGACCTCAGGGACCCGCTCTGGTGGCCTCAGGAAAGGCCAGTCCCCATGCGAGTTGCTAGGGGACCTCTCGGGATTCCTCTCCCGTCCATGCCGGGGCCTCAGTCCTTGTGTGGAGTCGGGGCCGGAACCTGAGGATTCCTCTGCCGTGTTGCCATGGATGTTGCGGTGATTCTGAGTCTCCCCAGGGGAGTCAGGCCTCGTCTCGAGTGGGGGCATGCACGTGCGCTTTCCTCCCGAGCTGCAGCAGTAGTCTCACGCTTCCTGTCACGTGGATCAAGGGATCTGTGGCTTTCCCTCGAGGCTGTCCCTCGAGGCTTTCCCACGAGGCTTTCCCACAGGGCTGTGCCACGTGCCACCTTGGTGTGAGTCGATCCTCGGCGTGAAAGACGAGCCGGTGAAGGGAAAAGAGGTTCCTCTGGAATGGACTGAGACATCTGGGGGACTCTTGGAATGGTGGCACGACCCTGGCGTTCCTCTCGCCGTTCCTGTTGAGAGGGCCTCCTCTTGAGATGCGACGGCAACGCCGGGAACTCTTTCCCGACGAAGGAGGGAAAGGATCCCTCATCTCGAGCTACGAGGCGGAAACGGGGCTCCTCTGGATGTGGGCGGGACTCTCGTGATTCCTCTCGAGTGGAGACGGCTAGGTCGGGGAACTTCTTGATTTGCACCAAGGGTGTGAAGGAGCCTTTCGAAGTTCCAGAGGTGAGGTGTGATCAGCCTCGAGACGCCTCAGCGGAAATGGGCCTCATCTCGCCTGGAGGGGAGAACCTCCTGGATTTTCTCGAGTTGCGGCAGGTCTTCTCGAGTTACGACGGGGACCTCAGGGACCCGCTCTGGTGGCCTCAGGAAAGGCCAGTCCCCATGCGAGTTGCTAGGGGACCTCTCGGGATTCCTATCCCATCCATGCCGGGGCCTCAGTCCTTGTGTGGAGTCGGGGCCGGAACCTGAGGATTCCTCTCCAGTGTTGCCATGGATCTTGGGGTGCTTCTGAGTCTCCCCAGGGGAGTCAGGCCTCGTCTATAGTGGGGGCATGCACGAGCGCTTTCCTCCCGAGCTGCAGCAGTAGTGTCACGCTTCCTGTCACGTGGATCAAGGGATCTGTGGCTTTCCCTCGAGGCTGTCCCTCGAGGCTTTCCCACGAGGCTTTCCCACAGGGCTGTGCCACGTGCCACCTTGGTGTGAGTCGATCCTCGGCGTGAAAGACGAGCCGGTGAAGGGAAAAGAGGTTCCTCTGGAATGGACTGAGACATCTGGGGGACTCTTGGAATGGTGGCACGACCCTGGAGTTCCTCTCGCCGTTCCTGTTGAGAGGGCCTCCTCTTGAGATGCGACGGGAACGCCGGGAACTCTTTCCCGATGAAGCAGGGAAAGGATCACTCATCTCAAGCTACGAGGCGGAAACGGGGCTCCTCTGGATGTGGGCGGGAGTCTCGTGATTCCTCTCGAGTGGAGACGGCTAGGTCGGGGAACTTCTTGATTTGCACCAAGGGTGTGAAGGACCCTTTCGAAGTTCCAGAGGTGAGGTGTGATCAGCCTCGAGACGCCTCAGCGGAAATGGGCCTCATCTCGCCTGGAGGGGAGAACCTCCTGGATTTTCTCGAGATGCGGCAGGTCTTCTCGAGTTACGACGGGGACCTCAGGGATCCGCTCTGGTGGCCTCAGGAAAGGCCAGTCCCCATTCGAGTTGCTAGGGGACCTCTCGGGATTCCTCTCCCGTCCATGCCGGGGCCTCAGTCCTTGTGTGGAGTCGGGGACGGAACCTGAGGATTCCTCTCCAGTGTTGCCATGGAACTTGGGGTGCTTCTGAGTCTCCCCAGGGGAGTCAGGCCTCGTCTCGTGTTGGGGCATGCACGTGCGCTTTCCTACCGAGCTGCAGCAGTAGTGTCACGCTTCCTGTCACGTGGATCAAGGGATCTGTGGCTTTCCCTCGAGGCTGTCCCTCGAGGCTTTCCCACGAGGCTTTCCCACAGGGCTGTGCCACGTGCCACTTTGGTGTGAGTCGATCCTCGGCGTGAAAGACGAGCCGGTGAAGGGAAAAGAGGTTCCTCTGGAATGGACTGAGACATCTGGGGGACTCTTGGAATGGTGGCAAGACCCTGGAGTTCCTCTCGAAGTTCCTGTAGAGAGGGCCTCCTCTTGAGATGCGACGGGAACGCCGGGAACTCTTTCCCGATGAAGCAGGGAAAGGATCCCTCATCTCGAGCTACGAGGCGGAAACGGGGCTCCTCTGGATGTGGGCGGGACCCTCGTGATTCCTCTCGAGTGGAGACGGGTATGTCGGGGAACTTCTTGATTTGCACCAAGGGTGTGAAGGACCCTTTCGAAGTTCCAGAGGTGAGGTGTGATCAGCCTCGAGACGACTCAGCGGAAATGGGCCTCATCTCGCCTGGAGGGGAGAACCTCCTGGATTTTCTTGAGTTGCGGCAGGTCTTCTCGAGTTACGACGGGGAACTCAGGGACCCGCTCTGGTGGCCTCAGGAAAGGCCAGTCCCCATGCGAGTTGCTAGGGGACCTCTCGGGATTCCTCTCCCGTCCATGCCGGGGCCTCAGTCCTTGTGTGGAGTCGGGGCCGGAACCTGAGGATTCCTCTGCCGTGTTGCCATGGATGTTGCGGTGATTCTGAGTCTCCCCAGGGGAGTCAGGCCTCGTCTCGAGTGGGGGCATGCACGTGCGCTTTCCTCCCGTGCTGCAGCAGTAGTCTCACGCTTCCTGTCACGTGGATCAAGGGATCTGTGGCTTTCCCTCGAGGCTGTCCCTCGAGGCTTTCCCACGAGGCTTTCCCACAGGGCTGTGCCACGTGCCACCTTGGTGTGAGTCGATCCTCGGCGTGAAAGACGAGCCGGTGAAGGGAAAAGAGGTTCCTCTGGAATGGACTGAGACATCTGGGGGACTCTTGGAATGGTGGCACGACCCTGGCGTTCCTCTCGCCGTTCCTGTTGAGAGGGCCTCCTCTTGAGATGCGACGGGAACGCCGGGAACTCTTTCCCGACGAAGGAGGGAAAGGATCCCTCATCTCGAGCTACGAGGCGGAAACGGGGCTCCTCTGGATGTGGGCGGGACTCTCGTGATTCCTCTCGAGTGGAGACGGCTAGGTCGGGGAACTTCTTGATTTGCACCAAGGGTGTGAAGGAGCCTTTCGAAGTTCCAGAGGTGAGGTGTGATCAGCCTCGAGACGCCTCAGCGGAAATGGGCCTCATCTCGCCTGGAGGGGAGAACCTCCTGGATTTTCTCGAGTTGCGGCAGGTCTTCTCGAGTTACGACGGGGACCTCAGGGACCCGCTCTGGTGGCCTCAGGAAAGGCCAGTCCCCATGCGAGTTGCTAGGGGACCTCTCGGGATTCCTATCCCATCCATGCCGGGGCCTCAGTCCTTGTGTGGAGTCGGGGCCGGAACCTGAGGATTCCTCTCCAGTGTTGCCATGGATCTTGGGGTGCTTCTGAGTCTCCCCAGGGGAGTCAGGCCTCGTCTAGAGTGGGGGCATGCACGAGCGCTTTCCTCCCGAGCTGCAGCAGTAGTGTCACGCTTCCTGTCACGTGGATCAAGGGATCTGTGGCTTTCCCTCGAGGCTGTCCCTCGAGGCTTTCCCACGAGGCTTTCCCACAGGGCTGTGCCACGTGCCACCTTGGTGTGAGTCGATCCTCGGCGTGAAAGACGAGCCGGTGAAGGGAAAAGAGGTTCCTCTGGAATGGACTGAGACATCTGGGGGACTCTTGGAATGGTGGCACGACCCTGGAGTTCCTCTCGCCGATCCTGTTGAGAGGGCCTCCTCTTGAGATGCGACGGGAACGCCGGGATCTCTTTCCCGATGAAGCAGGGAAAGGATCACTCATCTCAAGCTACGAGGCGGAAACGGGGCTCCTCTGGATGTGGGCGGGAGTCTCGTGATTCCTCTCGAGTGGAGACGGCTAGGTCGGGGAACTTCTTGATTTGCACCAAGGGTGTGAAGGACCCTTTCGAAGTTCCAGAGGTGAGGTGTGATCAGCCTCGAGACGCCTCAGCGGAAATGGGCCTCATCTCGCCTGGAGGGGAGAACCTCCTGGATTTTCTCGAGATGCGGCAGGTCTTCTCGAGTTACGACGGGGACCTCAGGGATCCGCTCTGGTGGCCTCAGGAAAGGCCAGTCCCCATTCGAGTTGCTAGGGGACCTCTCGGGATTCCTCTCCCGTCCATGCCGGGGCCTCAGTCCTTGTGTGGAGTCGGGGACGGAACCTGAGGATTCCTCTCCAGTGTTGCCATGGAACTTGGGGTGCTTCTGAGTCTCCCCAGGGGAGTCAGGCCTCGTCTCGTGTTGGGGCATGCACGTGCGCTTTCCTACCGAGCTGCAGCAGTAGTGTCACGCTTCCTGTCACGTGGATCAAGGGATCTGTGGCTTTCCCTCGAGGCTGTCCCTCGAGGCTTTCCCACGAGGCTTTCCCACAGGGCTGTGCCACGTGCCACTTTGGTGTGAGTCGATCCTCGGCGTGAAAGACGAGCCGGTGAAGGGAAAAGAGGTTCCTCTGGAATGGACTGAGACATCTGGGGGACTCTTGGAATGGTGGCAAGACCCTTGAGTTCCTCTCGAAGTTCCTGTAGAGAGGGCCTCCTCTTGAGATGCGACGGGAACGCCGGGAACTCTTTCCCGATGAAGCAGGGAAAGGATCCCTCATCTCGAGCTACGAGGCGGAAACGGGGCTCCTCTGGATGTGGGCGGGACCCTCGTGATTCCTCTCGAGTGGAGACGGGTATGTCGGGGAACTTCTTGATTTGCACCAAGGGTGTGAAGGACCCTTTCGAAGTTCCAGAGGTGAGGTGTGATCAGCCTCGAGACGCCTCAGTGGAAATGGGCCTCATCTCGCCTGGAGGGGAGAACCTCCTGGATTTTCTCGAGTTGCGCCAGGTCTTCTCGAGTTACGACGGGGACCTCAGGGACCCGCTCTGGTGGCCTCAGGAAAGGCCAGTCCCCATGCGAGTTGCTAGGGGACCTCTCGGGATTCCTCTCCCGTCCATGCCGGGGCCTCAGTCCTTGTGTGGAGTCGGGGCCGGAACCTGAGGATTCCTCTCCAGTGTTGCCATGGACCTTGGGGTGTTTCTGAGTCTCCCCAGGGGAGTCAGGCCTCGTCTCGAGTGGGGGCATGCACGTGCGCTTTCCTCCCGATCTGCAGCAGTAGTGTCACGCTTCCTGTCACGTGGATCAAGGGATCTGTGGCTTTCCCTCAAGGCTGTCCCTCGAGGCTTTCCCACGAGGCTTTCCCACAGGGCTGTGCCACGTGCCACCTTGGTGTGAGTGGATCCTCGGCGTGAAATAAGAGCCGGTGAAGGGAAAAGAGGTTCCTCTGGAATGGACTGAGACATCTGGGGGACTCTTGGAATGGTGGCACGACCCTGGAGTTCCTCTCGCCGTTCCTGTTGAGAGGGCCTCCTCTTGAGATGCGACGGGAACGCCGGGAACTCTTTCCCGACGAAGCAGGGAAAGGATCACTCATCTCAAGCTTACGAGGCGGAAACGGGGCTCCTCTGGATGTGGGCGGGAGTCTCGTGATTCCTCTCGAGTGGAGACGGCTAGGTCGGGGAACTTCTTGATTTGCACCAAGGGTGTGAAGGACCCTTTCGAAGTTCCAGAGGTGAGGTGTGATCAGCCTCGAGACGCCTCAGCGGAAATGGGCCTCATCTCGCCTGGAGGGGAGAACCTCCTGGATTTTCTCGAGATGCGGCAGGTCTTCTCGAGTTACGACGGGGACCTCAGGGACCCGCTCTGGTGGCCTCAGGAAAGGCCAGTCCCCATTCGAGTTGCTAGGGGACCTCTCGGGATTCCTCTCCCGTCCATGCCGGGGCCTCAGTCCTTGTGTGGAGTCGGGGACGGAACCTGAGGATTCCTCTCCAGTGTTGCCATGGAACTTGGGGTGCTTCTGAGTCTCCCCAGGGGAGTCAGGCCTCGTCTCGTGTTGGGGCATGCACGTGCGCTTTCCTACCGAGCTGCAGCAGTAGTGTCACGCTTCCTGTCACGTGGATCAAGGGATCTGTGGCTTTCCCGCGAGGCTGTCCCTCGAGGCTTTCCCACGAGGCTTTCCCACAGGGCTGTGCCACGTGCCACCTTGGTGTGAGTGGATCCTCGGCGTGAAAGACGAGCCGGTGAAGGGAAAAGAGGTTCCTCTGGAATGGACTGAGACATCTGGGGGACTCTTGGAATGGTGGCACGACCCTGGAGTTCCTCTCGCCGTTCCTGTTGAGAGGGCCTCCTCTTGAGATGCGACGGGAAGGCCGGGAACTCTTTCCCGACGAAGCAGGGAAAGGATCCCTCATCTCGAGCTACGAGGCGGAAACGGGGCTCCTCTGGATGTGGGCGGGACCCTCGTGATTCCTCTCGAGTGGAGACGGCTAGGTCGGGGAACTTCTTGATTTGCACCAAGGGTGTGAAGGACCCTTTCGAAGTTCCAGAGGTGAGGTGTGATCAGCCTCGAGACGCCTCAGCGGAAATGGGCCTCATCTCGCCTGGAGTGGAGAACCTCCTGGATTTTCTCGAGTTGCGGCAGGTCTTCTCGAGTTACGACGGGGACCTCAGGGACCCGCTCTGGTGGCCTCAGGAAAGGCCAGTCCCCATGCGAGTTGCTAGGGGACCTCTCAGGATTCCTCTCCCGTCCATGCCGGGGCCTCAGTCCTTGTGTGGAATCGGGGCCGGAACCTGAGGATTCCTCTCCAGTGTTGCCATGGATCTTGGGGTGCTTCTGAGTCTCCCCAGGGGAGTCAGGCCTCGTCTCGAGTGGGGGCATGCACGTGCGCTTTCCTCCCGAGCTGCAGCAGGAGTGTCACGCTTCCTGTCACGTGGACCAAGGGATCGGTGGCTTTCCCTCGAGGCTGTCCCTCGAGGCTTTCCCACGAGGCTTTCCCACAGGGCTGTGCCACGTGCCACCTTGGTGTGAGTCGATCCTCGGCGTGAAAGACGAGCCGGTGAAGGGAAAAGAGGTTCCTCTGGAATGGACTGAGACATCTGGGGGACTCTTGGAATGGTGGCACGACCCTGGAGTTCCTCTCGCCGTTCCTGTTGAGAGGGCCTCCTCTTGAGATGCGACGGGAACGCCGGGAACTCTTTCCCGACGAAGCAGGGAAAGGATCACTCATCTCAAGCTACGAGGCGGAAACGGGGCTCCTCTGGATGTGGGCGGGACCCTCGTGATTCCTCTCGAGTGGAGACGGGTATTTCGGGGAACTTCTTGATTTGCACCAAGGGTGTGAAGGACCCTTTCGAAGTTCCAGAGGTGAGGTGTGATCAGCCTCGAGACGCCTCAGTGGAAATGGGCCTCATCTCGCCTGGAGGGGAGAACCTCCTGGATTTTCTCGAGTTGCGCCAGGTCTTCTCGAGTTACGACGGGGACCTCAGGGACCCGCTCTGGTGGCCTCAGGAAAGGCCAGTCCCCATGCGAGTTGCTAGGGGACCTCTCGGGATTCCTCTCCCGTCCATGCCGGGGCCTCAGTCCTTGTGTGGAGTCGGGGCCGGAACCTGAGGATTCCTCTCCAGTGTTGCCATGGACCTTGGGGTGATTCTGAGTCTCCCCAGGGGAGTCAGGCCTCGTCTCGAGTGGGGGCATGCACGTGCGCTTTCCTCCCGAGCTGCAGCAGTAGTGTCACGCTTCCTGTCACGTGGATCAAGGGATCTGTGGCTTTCCCTCAAGGCTGTCCCTCGAGGCTTTCCCACGAGGCTTTCCCACAGGGCTGTGCCACGTGCCACCTTGGTGTGAGTGGATCCTCGGCGTGAAAGACGAGCCGGTGAAGGGAAAAGAGGTTCCTCTGGAATGGACTGAGACATCTGGGGGACTCTTGGAATGGTGGCACGACCCTGGAGTTCCTCTCGCCGTTCCTGTTGAGAGGGCCTCCTCTTGAGATGCGACGGGAAGGCCGGGAACTCTTTCCCGACGAAGCAGGGAAAGGATCCCTCATCTCGAGCTACGAGGCGGAAACGGGGCTCCTCTGGATGTGGGCCGGACCCTCGTGATTCCTCTCGAGTGGAGACGGCTAGGTCGGGGAACTTCTTGATTTGCACCAAGGGTGTGAAGGACCCTTTCGAAGTTCCAGAGGTGAGGTGTGATCAGCCTCGAGACGCCTCAGCGGAAATGGGCCTCATCTCGCCTGGAGTGGAGAACCTCCTGGATTTTCTCGAGTTGCGGCAGGTCTTCTCGAGTTACGACGGGGACCTCAGGGACCCACTCTGGTGGCCTCAGGAAAGGCCAGTCCCCATGCGAGTTGCTAGGGGACCTCTCGGGATTCCTATCCCATCCATGCCGGGGCCTCAGTCCTTGTGTGGAGTCGGGGCCGGAACCTGAGGATTCCTCTCCAGTGTTGCCATGGATCTTGGGGTGCTTCTGAGTCTCCCCAGGGGAGTCAGGCCTCGTCTAGAGTGGGGGCATGCACGAGCGCTTTCCTCCCGAGCTGCAGCAGTAGTGTCACGCTTCCTGTCACGTGGATCAAGGGATCTGTGGCTTTCCCTCGAGGCTGTCCCTCGAGGCTTTCCCACGAGGCTTTCCCACAGGGCTGTGCCACGTGCCACCTTGGTGTGAGTCGATCCTCGGCGTGAAAGACGAGCCGGTGAAGGGAAAAGAGGTTCCTCTGGAATGGACTGAGACATCTGGGGGACTCTTGGAATGGTGGCACGACCCTGGAGTTCCTCTCGCCGTTCCTGTTGAGAGGGCCTCCTCTTGAGATGCGACGGGAACGCCGGGATCTCTTTCCCGATGAAGCAGGGAAAGGATCACTCATCTCAAGCTACGAGGCGGAAACGGGGCTCCTCTGGATGTGGGCGGGAGTCTCGTGATTCCTCTCGAGTGGAGACGGCTAGGTCGGGGAACTTCTTGATTTGCACCAAGGGTGTGAAGGACCCTTTCGAAGTTCCAGAGGTGAGGTGTGATCAGCCTCGAGACGCCTCAGCGGAAATGGGCCTCATCTCGCCTGGAGGGGAGAACCTCCTGGATTTTCTCGAGATGCGGCAGGTCTTCTCGAGTTACGACGGGGACCTCAGGGATCCGCTCTGGTGGCCTCAGGAAAGGCCAGTCCCCATTCGAGTTGCTAGGGGACCTCTCGGGATTCCTCTCCCGTCCATGCCGGGGCCTCAGTCCTTGTGTGGAGTCGGGGACGGAACCTGAGGATTCCTCTCCAGTGTTGCCATGGAACTTGGGGTGCTTCTGAGTCTCCCCAGGGGAGTCAGGCCTCGTCTCGTGTTGGGGCATGCACGTGCGCTTTCCTACCGAGCTGCAGCAGTAGTGTCACGCTTCCTGTCACGTGGATCAAGGGATCTGTGGCTTTCCCTCGAGGCTGTCCCTCGAGGCTTTCCCACGAGGCTTTCCCACAGGGCTGTGCCACGTGCCACTTTGGTGTGAGTCGATCCTCGGCGTGAAAGACGAGCCGGTGAAGGGAAAAGAGGTTCCTCTGGAATGGACTGAGACATCTGGGGGACTCTTGGAATGGTGGCAAGACCCTTGAGTTCCTCTCGAAGTTCCTGTAGAGAGGGCCTCCTCTTGAGATGCGACGGGAACGCCGGGAACTCTTTCCCGATGAAGCAGGGAAAGGATCCCTCATCTCGAGCTACGAGGCGGAAACGGGGCTCCTCTGGATGTGGGCGGGACCCTCGTGATTCCTCTCGAGTGGAGACGGGTATGTCGGGGAACTTCTTGATTTGCACCAAGGGTGTGAAGGACCCTTTCGAAGTTCCAGAGGTGAGGTGTGATCAGCCTCGAGACGCCTCAGTGGAAATGGGCCTCATCTCGCCTGGAGGGGAGAACCTCCTGGATTTTCTCGAGTTGCGCCAGGTCTTCTCGAGTTACGACGGGGACCTCAGGGACCCGCTCTGGTGGCCTCAGGAAAGGCCAGTCCCCATGCGAGTTGCTAGGGGACCTCTCGGGATTCCTCTCCCGTCCATGCCGGGGCCTCAGTCCTTGTGTGGAGTCGGGGCCGGAACCTGAGGATTCCTCTCCAGTGTTGCCATGGACCTTGGGGTGATTCTGAGTCTCCCCAGGGGAGTCAGGCCTCGTCTCGAGTGGGGGCATGCACGTGCGCTTTCCTCCCGATCTGCAGCAGTAGTGTCACGCTTCCTGTCACGTGGATCAAGGGATCTGTGGCTTTCCCTCAAGGCTGTCCCTCGAGGCTTTCCCACGAGGCTTTCCCACAGGGCTGTGCCACGTGCCACCTTGGTGTGAGTGGATCCTCGGCGTGAAATAAGAGCCGGTGAAGGGAAAAGAGGTTCCTCTGGAATGGACTGAGACATCTGGGGGACTCTTGGAATGGTGGCACGACCCTGGAGTTCCTCTCGCCGTTCCTGTTGAGAGGGCCTCCTCTTGAGATGCGACGGGAACGCCGGGAACTCTTTCCCGACGAAGCAGGGAAAGGATCACTCATCTCAAGCTTACGAGGCGGAAACGGGGCTCCTCTGGATGTGGGCGGGAGTCTCGTGATTCCTCTCGAGTGGAGACGGCTAGGTCGGGGAACTTCTTGATTTGCACCAAGGGTGTGAAGGACCCTTTCGAAGTTCCAGAGGTGAGGTGTGATCAGCCTCGAGACGCCTCAGCGGAAATGGGCCTCATCTCGCCTGGAGGGGAGAACCTCCTGGATTTTCTCGAGATGCGGCAGGTCTTCTCGAGTTACGACGGGGACCTCAGGGACCCGCTCTGGTGGCCTCAGGAAAGGCCAGTCCCCATTCGAGTTGCTAGGGGACCTCTCGGGATTCCTCTCCCGTCCATGCCGGGGCCTCAGTCCTTGTGTGGAGTCGGGGACGGAACCTGAGGATTCCTCTCCAGTGTTGCCATGGAACTTGGGGTGCTTCTGAGTCTCCCCAGGGGAGTCAGGCCTCGTCTCGTGTTGGGGCATGCACGTGCGCTTTCCTACCGAGCTGCAGCAGTAGTGTCACGCTTCCTGTCACGTGGATCAAGGGATCTGTGGCTTTCCCGCGAGGCTGTCCCTCGAGGCTTTCCCACGAGGCTTTCCCACAGGGCTGTGCCACGTGCCACCTTGGTGTGAGTGGATCCTCGGCGTGAAAGACGAGCCGGTGAAGGGAAAAGAGGTTCCTCTGGAATGGACTGAGACATCTGGGGGACTCTTGGAATGGTGGCACGACCCTGGAGTTCCTCTCGCCGTTCCTGTTGAGAGGGCCTCCTCTTGAGATGCGACGGGAAGGCCGGGAACTCTTTCCCGACGAAGCAGGGAAAGGATCCCTCATCTCGAGCTACGAGGCGGAAACGGGGCTCCTCTGGATGTGGGCGGGACCCTCGTGATTCCTCTCGAGTGGAGACGGCTAGGTCGGGGAACTTCTTGATTTGCACCAAGGGTGTGAAGGACCCTTTCGAAGTTCCAGAGGTGAGGTGTGATCAGCCTCGAGACGCCTCAGCGGAAATGGGCCTCATCTCGCCTGGAGTGGAGAACCTCCTGGATTTTCTCGAGTTGCGGCAGGTCTTCTCGAGTTACGACGGGGACCTCAGGGACCCGCTCTGGTGGCCTCAGGAAAGGCCAGTCCCCATGCGAGTTGCTAGGGGACCTCTCAGGATTCCTCTCCCGTCCATGCCGGGGCCTCAGTCCTTGTGTGGAATCGGGGCCGGAACCTGAGGATTCCTCTCCAGTGTTGCCATGGATCTTGGGGTGCTTCTGAGTCTCCCCAGGGGAGTCAGGCCTCGTCTCGAGTGGGGGCATGCACGTGCGCTTTCCTCCCGAGCTGCAGCAGGAGTGTCACGCTTCCTGTCACGTGGACCAAGGGATCGGTGGCTTTCCCTCGAGGCTGTCCCTCGAGGCTTTCCCACGAGGCTTTCCCACAGGGCTGTGCCACGTGCCACCTTGGTGTGAGTCGATCCTCGGCGTGAAAGACGAGCCGGTGAAGGGAAAAGAGGTTCCTCTGGAATGGACTGAGACATCTGGGGGACTCTTGGAATGGTGGCACGACCCTGGAGTTCCTCTCGCCTTTCCTGTTGAGAGGGCCTCCTCTTGAGATGCGACGGGAACGCCGGGAACTCTTTCCCGACGAAGCAGGGAAAGGATCACTCATCTCAAGCTACGAGGCGGAAACGGGGCTCCTCTGGATGTGGGCGGGACCCTCGTGATTCCTCTCGAGTGGAGACGGGTATTTCGGGGAACTTCTTGATTTGCACCAAGGGTGTGAAGGACCCTTTCGAAGTTCCAGAGGTGAGGTGTGATCAGCCTCGAGACGCCTCAGTGGAAATGGGCCTCATCTCGCCTGGAGGGGAGAACCTCCTGGATTTTCTCGAGTTGCGCCAGGTCTTCTCGAGTTACGACGGGGACCTCAGGGACCCGCTCTGGTGGCCTCAGGAAAGGCCAGTCCCCATGCGAGTTGCTAGGGGACCTCTCGGGATTCCTCTCCCGTCCATGCCGGGGCCTCAGTCCTTGTGTGGAGTCGGGGCCGGAACCTGAGGATTCCTCTCCAGTGTTGCCATGGACCTTGGGGTGATTCTGAGTCTCCCCAGGGGAGTCAGGCCTCGTCTCGAGTGGGGGCATGCACGTGCGCTTTCCTCCCGAGCTGCAGCAGTAGTGTCACGCTTCCTGTCACGTGGATCAAGGGATCTGTGGCTTTCCCTCAAGGCTGTCCCTCGAGGCTTTCCCACGAGGCTTTCCCACAGGGCTGTGCCACGTGCCACCTTGGTGTGAGTGGATCCTCGGCGTGAAAGACGAGCCGGTGAAGGGAAAAGAGGTTCCTCTGGAATGGACTGAGACATCTGGGGGACTCTTGGAATGGTGGCACGACCCTGGAGTTCCTCTCGCCGTTCCTGTTGAGAGGGCCTCCTCTTGAGATGCGACGGGAAGGCCGGGAACTCTTTCCCGACGAAGCAGGGAAAGGATCCCTCATCTCGAGCTACGAGGCGGAAACGGGGCTCCTCTGGATGTGGGCCGGACCCTCGTGATTCCTCTCGAGTGGAGACGGCTAGGTCGGGGAACTTCTTGATTTGCACCAAGGGTGTGAAGGACCCTTTCGAAGTTCCAGAGGGGAGGTGTGATCAGCCTCGAGACGCCTCAGCGGAAATGGGCCTCATCTCGCCTGGAGTGGAGAACCTCCTGGATTTTCTCGAGTTGCGGCAGGTCTTCTCGAGTTACGACGGGGACCTCAGGGACCCGCTCTGGTGGCCTCAGGAAAGGCCAGTCCCCATGCGAGTTGCTAGGGGACCTCTCAGGATTCCTCTCCCGTCCATGCCGGGGCCTCAGTCCTTGTGTGGAGTCGGGGCCGGAACCTGAGGATTCCTCTCCAGTGTTGCCATGGATCTTGGGGTGCTTCTGAGTCTCCCCAGGGGAGTCAGGCCTCGTCTCGAGTGGGGGCATGCACGTGCGCTTTCCTCCCGAGCTGCAGCAGTAGTGTCACGCTTCCTGTCACGTGGACCAAGGGATCGGTGGCTTTCCCTCGAGGCTGTCCCTCGAGGCTTTCCCACGAGGCTTTCCCACAGGGCTGTGCCACGTGCCACCTTGGTGTGAGTCGATCCTCGGCGTGAAAGACGAGCCGGTGAAGGGAAAAGAGGTTCCTCTGGAATGGACTGAGACATCTGGGGGACTCTTGGAATGGTGGCACGACCCTGGAGTTCCTCTCGCCGTTCCTGTTGAGAGGGCCTCCTCTTGAGATGCGACGGGAATGCCGGGAACTCTTTCCCGACGAAGCAGGGAAAGGATCACTCATCTCAAGCTACGAGGCGGAAACGGGGCTCCTCTGGATGTGGGCGGGAGTCTCGTGATTCCTCTCGAGTGGAGACGGCTAGGTCGGGGAACTTCTTGATTTGCACCAAGGGTGTGAAGGACCCTTTCGAAGTTCCAGAGGTGAGGTGTGATCAGCCTCGAGACGCCTCAGCGGAAATGGGCCTCATCTCGCCTGGAGGGGAGAACCTCCTGGATTTTCTCGAGATGCGGCAGGTCTTCTCGAGTTACGACGGGGACCTCAGGGACCCGCTCTGGTGGCCTCAGGAAAGGCCAGTCCCCATTCGAGTTGCTAGGGGACCTCTCGGGATTCCTCTCCCGTCCATGCCGGGGCCTCAGTCCTTGTGTGGAGTCGGGGACGGAACCTGAGGATTCCTCTCCAGTGTTGCCATGGAACTTGGGGTGCTTCTGAGTCTCCCCAGGGGAGTCAGGCCTCGTCTCGTGTTGGGGCATGCACGTGCGCTTTCCTCCCGAGCTGCAGCAGTAGTGTCACGCTTCCTGTCACGTGGATCAAGGGATCTGTGGCTTTCCCTCGAGGCTGTCCCTCGAGGCTTTCCCACGAGGCTTTCCCACAGGGCTGTGCCACGTGCCACCTTGGTGTGAGTCGATCCTCGGCGTGAAAGACGAGCCGGTGAAGGGAAAAGAGGTTCCTCTGGAATGGACTGAGACATCTGGGGGACTCTTGGAATGGTTGCACGAACCTGGAGTTCCTCTCGAAGTTTCTGTAGAGAGGGCCTCCTCTTGAGATGCGACGGGAACGCCGGGAACTCTTTCCCGATGAAGCAGGGAAAGGATCCCTCATCTCGAGCTACGAGGCGGAAACGGGCCTCCTCTGGATGTGGGCGGGACCCTCGTGATTCCTCTCGAGTGGAGACGGGTATGTCTGGGAACTTCTTGATTTGCACCAAGTGTGTGAAGGACCCTTTTGAAGTTCCAGAGGTGAGGTGTAATCAGCCTCGAGACGCCTCAGCGGAAATGGGCCTCATCTCGCCTGGAGGGGAGAACCTCCTGGATTTTCTCGAGTTGCGGCAGGTCTTCTCGAGTTACGACGGGGACCTCAGGGACCCGCTCTGGTGGCCTCAGGAAAGGCCAGTCCCCATGCGAGTTTGCAGGGGACCTCTCGGGATTCCTATCCCATCCATGCCGGGGCCTCAGTCCTTGTGTGGAGTCGGGGCCGGAACCTGAGGATTCCTCTCCAGTGTTGCCATGGATCTTGGGGTGCTTCTGAGTCTCCCCAGGGGAGTCAGGCCTCGTCTAGTGTGGGGGCATGCACGAGCGCTTTCCTCCCGAGCTGCAGCAGTAGTGTCACGCTTCCTGTCACGTGGATCAAGGGATCTGTGGCTTTCCCTCGAGGCTGTCCCTCGAGGCTTTCCCACGAGGCTTTCCCACAGGGCTGTGCCACGTGCCACCTTGGTGTGAGTCGATCCTCGGCGT
The DNA here is from genome assembly GCF_023091745.1 of Budorcas taxicolor. Taxonomy (NCBI): domain Eukaryota; kingdom Metazoa; phylum Chordata; class Mammalia; order Artiodactyla; family Bovidae; genus Budorcas; species Budorcas taxicolor. Next base: position 22,689 of record NW_026291780.1, read on the forward strand.
GAAAGACGAGCCGGTGAAGGGAAAAGAGGTTCCTCTGGAATGGACTGAGACATCTGGGGGACTCTTGGAATGGTGGCACGACCCTGGAGTTCCTCTCGCCGTTCCTGTTGAGAGGGCCTCCTCTTGAGATGCGACGGGAACGCCGGGAACTCTTTCCCGACGAAGCAGGGAAAGGATCACTCATATCAAGCTACGAGGCGGAAACGGGGCTCCTCTGGATGTGGGCGGGAGTCTCGTGATTCCTCTCGAGTGGAGACGGCTAGGTCGGGGAACTTCTTGATTTGCACCAAGGGTGTGAAGGACCCTTTCGAAGTTCCAGAGGTGAGGTGTGATCAGCCTCGAGACGCCTCAGCGGAAATGGGCCTCATCTCGCCTGGAGGGGAGAACCTCCTGGATTTTCTCGAGATGCGGCAGGTCTTCTCGAGTTACGACGGGGACCTCAGGGATCCGCTCTGGTGGCCTCAGGAAAGGCCAGTCCCCATTCGAGTTGCTAGGGGACCTCTCGGGATTCCTCTCCCGTCCATGCCGGGGCCTCAGTCCTTGTGTGGAGTCGGGGCCGGAACCTGAGGATTCCTCTCCAGTGTTGCCATGGAACTTGGGGTGCTTCTGAGTCTCCCCAGGGGAGTCAGGCCTCGTCTCGTGTTGGGGCATGCACGTGTGCTTTCCTACCGAGCTGCAGCAGTAGTGTCACGCTTCCTGTCACGTGGATCAAGGGATCTGTGGCTTTCCCTCGAGGCTGTCCCTCGAGGCTTTCCCACGAGGCTTTCCCACAGGGCTGTGCCACGTGCCACCTTGGTGTGAGTCGATCCTCGGCGTGAAAGACGAGCCGGTGAAGGGAAAAGATGTTCCTCTGGAATGGACTGAGACATCTGGGGGACTCTTGGAATGGTGGCAAGACCCTGGAGTTCCTCTCGAAGTTCCTGTAGAGAGGGCCTCCTCTTGAGATGCGACGGGAACGCCGGGAACTCTTTCCCGATGAAGCAGGGAAAGGATCCCTCATCTCGAGCTACGAGGCGGAAACGGGGCTCCTCTGGATGTGGGCGGGACCCTCGTGATTCCTCTCGAGTGGAGACGGGTATGTCGGGGAACTTCTTGATTTGCACCAAGGGTGTGAAGGACCCTTTCGAAGTTCCAGAGGTGAGGTGTGATCAGCCTCGAGACGCCTCAGTGGAAATGGGCCTCATCTCGCCTGGAGGGGAGAACCTCCTGGATTTTCTCGAGTTGCGCCAGGTCTTCTCGAGTTACGACGGGGACCTCAGGGACCCGCTCTGGTGGCCTCAGGAAAGGCCAGTCCCCATGCGAGTTGCTAGGGGACCTCTCGGGATTCCTCTCCCGTCCATGCCGGGGCCTCAGTCCTTGTGTGGAGTCGGGGCCGGAACCTGAGGATTCCTCTCCAGTGTTGCCATGGACCTTGGGGTGATTCTGAGTCTCCCCAGGGGAGTCAGGCCTCGTCTCGAGTGGGGGCATGCACGTGCGCTTTCCTCCCGAGCTGCAGCAGTAGTGTCACGCTTCCTGTCACGTGGATCAAGGGATCTGTGGCTTTCCCTCAAGGCTGTCCCTCGAGGCTTTCCCACGAGGCTTTCCCACAGGGCTGTGCCACGTGCCACCTTGGTGTGAGTGGATCCTCGGCGTGAAAGACGAGCCGGTGAAGGGAAAAGAGGTTCCTCTGGAATGGCCTGAGACATCTGGGGGACTCTTGGAATGGTGGCACGACCCTGGAGTTCCTCTCGCCGTTCCTGTTGAGAGGGCCTCCTCTTGAGATGCGACGGGAAGGCCGGGAACTCTTTCCCGACGAAGCAGGGAAAGGATCCCTCATCTCGAGCTACGAGGCGGAAACGGGGCTCCTCTGGATGTGGGCCGGACCCTCGTGATTCCTCTCGAGTGGAGACGGCTAGGTCGGGGAACTTCTTGATTTGCACCAAGGGTGTGAAGGACCCTTTCGAAGTTCCAGAGGTGAGGTGTGATCAGCCTCGAGACGCCTCAGCGGAAATGGGCCTCATCTCGCCTGGAGGGGAGAACCTCCTGGATTTTCTCGAGTTGCGGCAGGTCTTCTCGAGTTACGACGGGGACCTCAGGGACCCGCTCTGGTGGCCTCAGGAAAGGCCAGTCCCCATGCGAGTTGCTAGGGGACCTCTCGGGATTCCTCTCCCGTCCATGCCGGGGCCTCAGTCCTTGTGTGGAGTCGGGGCCGGAACCTGAGGATTCCTCTCCAGTGTTGCCATGGATCTTGGGGTGCTTCTGAGTCTCCCCAGGGGACTCAGGCCTCGTCTCCAGTGGGGGCATGCACGTGCACTTTCCTCCCGAGCTGCAGCAGTAGTGTCACGCTTCCTGTCACGTGGATCAAGGGATCTGTGGCTTTCCCTCGAGGCTGTCCCTCGAGGCTTTCCCACGAGGCTTTCCCACAGGGCTGTGCCACGTGCCACCTTGGTGTGAGTCGATCCTCGGCGTGAAAGACGAGCCGGTGAAGGGAAAAGAGGTTCCTCTGGAATGGACTGAGACATCTGGGGGACTCTTGGAATGGTGGCACGACCCTGGAGTTCCTCTCGCCGTTCCTGTTGAGAGGGCCTCCTCTTGAGATGCGACGGGAAGGCCGGGAACTCTTTCCCGACGAAGCAGGGAAAGGATCACTCATATCAAGCTACGAGGCGGAAACGGGGCTCCTCTGGATGTTGGCGGGAGTCTCGTGATTCCTCTCGAGTGGAGACGGCTAGGTCGGGGAACTTCTTGATTTGCACCAAGGGTGTGAAGGACCCTTTCGAAGTTCCAGAGGTGAGGTGTGATCAGCCTCGAGACGCCTCAGCGGAAATGGGCCTCATCTCGCCTGGAGGGGAGAACCTCCTGGATTTTCTCGAGATGCGGCAGGTCTTCTCGAGTTACGACGGGGACCTCAGGGACCCGCTCTGGTGGCCTCAGGAAAGGCCAGTCCCCATGCGAGTTGCTAGGGGACCTCTCGGGATTCCTCTCCCGTCCATGCCGGGGCCTCAGTCCTTGTGTGGAGTTGGGGCCGGAACCTGAGGATTCCTCTCCAGTGTTGCCATGGACCTTGGGGTGATTCTGAGTCTCCCCAGGGGAGTCAGGCCTCGTCTCGAGTGGGGGCATGCACGTGCGCTTTCCTCCCGAGCTGCAGCAGTAGTGTCACGCTTCCTGTCACGTGGATCAAGGGATCTGTGGCTTTCCCTCAATGCTGTCCCTCGAGGCTTTCCCACGAGGCTTTCCCACAGGGCTGTGCCACGTGCCACCTTGGTGTGAGTGGATCCTCGGCGTGAAAGACGAGCCGGTGAAGGGAAAAGAGGTTCCTCTGGAATGGACTGAGACATCTGGGGGACTCTTGGAATGGTGGCACGACCCTGGAGTTCCTCTCGCCGTTCCTGTTGAGAGGGCCTCCTCTTGAGATGCGACGGGAACGCCGGGAACTCTTTCCCGACGAAGCAGGGAACGGATCCCTCATCTCGAGCTACGAGGCGGAAACGGGGCTCCTCTGGATGTGGGCCGGACCCTCGTGATTCCTCTCGAGTGGAGACGGCTAGGTCGGGGAACTTCTTGATTTGCACCAAGGGTGTGAAGGACCCTTTCGAAGTTCCAGAGGTGAGGTGTGATCAGCCTCGAGACGCCTCAGCGGAAATGGGCCTCATCTCGCCTGGAGGGGAGAACCTCCTGGATTTTCTCGAGTTGCGGCAGGTCTTCTCGAGTTACGACGGGGACCTCAGGGACCCGCTCTGGTGGCCTCAGGAAAGGCCAGTCCCCATGCGAGTAGCTAGGTGACCTCTCAGGATTCCTCTCCCGTCCATGCCGGGGCCTCAGTCCTTGTGTGGAGTCGGGGCCGGAACCTGAGGATTCCTCTCCAGTGTTGCCATGGATCTTGGGGTGCTTCTGAGTCTCCCCAGGGGAGTCAGGCCTCGTCTCGAGTGGGGGCATGCACGTGCGCTTTCCTCCCGAGCTGCAGCAGTAGTGTCACGCTTCCTGTCACGTGGACCAAGGGATCGGTGGCTTTCCCTCGAGGCTGTCCCTCGAGGCTTTCCCACGAGGCTTTCCCACAGGGCTGTGCCACGTGCCACCTTGGTGTGAGTCGATCCTCGGCGTGAAAGACGAGCCGGTGAAGGGAAAAGAGGTTCCTCTGGAATGGACTGAGACATCTGGGGGAATCTTGGAATGGTGGCACGACCCTGGAGTTCCTCTCGCCGTTCCTGTTGAGAGGGCCTCCTCTTGAGATGCGACGGGAACGCCGGGAACTCTTTCCCGACGAAGCAGGGAAAGGATCACTCATCTCAAGCTACGAGGCGGAAACGGGGCTCCTCTGGATGTGGGCGGGAGTCTCGTGATTCCTCTCGAGTGGAGACGGCTAGGTCGGGGAACTTCTTGATTTGCACCAAGGGTGTGAAGGACCCTTTCGAAGTTCCAGAGGTGAGGTGTGATCAGCCTCGAGACGCCTCAGCGGAAATGGGCCTCATCTCGCCTGGAGGGGAGAACCTCCTGGATTTTCTCGAGATGCGGCAGGTCTTCTCGAGTTACGACGGGGACCTCAGGGACCCGCTCTGGTGGCCTCAGGAAAGGCCAGTCCCCATTCGAGTTGCTAGGGGACCTCTCGGGATTCCTCTCCCGTCCATGCCGGGGCCTCAGTCCTTGTGTGGAGTCGGGGCCGGAACCTGAGGATTCCTCTCCAGTGTTGCCATGGATCTTGGGGTGCTTCTGAGTCTCCCCAGGGGAGTCAGGCCTCGTCTCGTGTTGGGGCATGCACGTGCGCTTTCCTCCCGAGCTGCAGCAGTAGTGTCACGCTTCCTGTCACGTGGATCAAGGGATCTGTGGCTTTCCCGCGAGGCTGTCCCTCGAGGCTTTCCCACGAGGCTTTCCCACAGGGCTGTGCCACGTGCCACCCTGGTGTGAGTCGATCCTCGGCGTGAAAGACGAGCCGGTGAAGGGAAAAGAGGTTCCTCTGGAATGGACTGAGACATCTGGGGGACTCTTGGAATGGGGGCAAGACCCTGGAGTTCCTCTCGAAGTTCCTGTAGAGAGGGCCTCCTCTTGAGATGCGACGGGAACGCTGGGAACTCTTTCCCGATGAAGCAGGGAAAGGATCCCTCATCTCGAGCTACGAGGCGGAAACGGGGCTCCTCTGGATGTGGGCGGGACCCTCGTGATTCCTCTCGAGTGGAGACGGGTATGTCGGGGAACTTCTTGATTTGCACCAAGGGTGTGAAGGACCCTTTCGAAGTTCCAGAGGTGAGGTGTGATCAGCCTCGAGACGCCTCAGTGGAAATGGGCCTCATCTCGCCTGGAGGGGAGAACCTCCTGGATTTTCTCGAGTTGCGGCAGGTCTTCTCGAGTTACGACGGGGACCTCAGGGACCCGCTCTGGTGGCCTCAGGAAAGGCCAGTCCCCATTCGAGTTGCTAGGGGACCTCTCGGGATTCCTCTCCCGTCCATGCCGGGGCCTCAGTCCTTGTGTGGAGTCGGGGCCGGAACCTGAGGATTCCTCTCCAGTGTTGCCATGGACCTTGGGGTGCTTCTGAGTCTCCCCAGGGGAGTCAGGCCTCGTCTCGAGTGGGGGCATGCACGTGCGCTTTCCTCCCGAGCTGCAGCAGTAGTGTCACGCTTCCTGTCACGTGGATCAAGGGATCTGTGGCTTTCCCTCAAGGCTTTCCCTCGAGGCTTTCCCACGAGGCTTTCCCACAGGGCTGTGCCACGTGCCACCTTGGTGTGAGTCGATCCTCGGCGTGAAAGACGAGCCGGTGAAGGGAAAAGAGGTTCCTCTGGAATGGACTGAGACATCTGGGGGACTCTTGGAATGGTGGCACGACCCTGGAGTTCCTCTCGCCGTTCCTGTTGAGAGGGCCTCCTCTTGAGATGCGACGGGAAGTCCGGGAACTCTTTCCCGACGAAGCAGGGAAAGGATCCCTCATCTCGAGCTACGAGGCGGAAACAGGGCTCCTCTGGATGTGGGCGGGACCCCCGTGATTCCTCTCGAGTGGAGACGGCTAGGTCGGGGAACTTCTTGATTTGCACCAAGGGTGTGAAGGACCCTTTCGAAGTTCCAGAGGTGAGGTGTGATCAGCCTCGAGACGCCTCAGCGGAAATGGGCCTCATCTCGCCTGGAGGGGAGAACCTACTGGATTTTCTCGAGTTGCGGCAGGTCTTCTCGTGTTACGACGGGGACCTCAGGGACCCGCTCTTGTGGCCTCAGGAAAGGCCAGTCCCCATGCGAGTTGCTAGGGGACCTCTCGGGATTCCTCTCCCGTCCATGCCGGGGCCTCAGTCCTTGTGTGGAGTCGGGGCCGGAACCTGAGGATTCCTCTCCAGTGTTGCCATGGATCTTGGGGTGCTTCTGAGTCTCCCCAGGGGAGTCAGGCCTCGTCTCGAGTGGGGGCATGCACGTGCGCTTTCCTCCCGAGCTGCAGCAGTAGTGTCACGCTTCCTGTCACGTGGACCAAGGGATCGGTGGCTTTCCCTCGAGGCTGTCCCTCAAGGCTTTCCCACGAGGCTTTCCCACAGGGCTGTGCCACGTGCCACCTTGGTGTGAGTCGATCCTCGGCGTGAAAGACGAGCCAGTGAAGGGAAAAGAGGTTCCTCTGGAATGGACTGAGACATCTGGGGGACTCTTGGAATGGTGGCACGACCCTGGAGTTCCTCTCGCCGTTCCTGTTGAGAGGGCCTCCTCTTGAGATGCGACGGGAACGCCGGGAACTCTTTCCCGAAGAAGCAGGGAAAGGAACCCTCATCTCGAGCTACGAGGCAGAAACGGGGCTCCTCTGGATGTGGGCGGGACCCTCGTGATTCCTCTCGAGTGGAGACGGCTATGTCGGGGAACTTCTTGATTTGCACCAAGGGTGTGAAGGACCCTTTCGAAGTTCCAGAGGTGAGGTGTGATCAGCCTCGTGACGCCTCAGTGGAAATGGGCCTCAACTCGCCTGAAGGGGAGAACCTCCTGGATTTTCTCGAGTTGCGGCAGGTCTTCTCGAGTTACGACGGGGACCTCAGGGACCCGCTCTGGTGGCCTCAGGAAAGGCCAGTCCCCATGCGAGTTGCTAGGGGACCTCTTGGGATTCCTCTCCCGTCCATGCCGGGGCCTCAGTCCTTGTGTGGAGTCGGGGCCGGAACCTGAGGATTCCTCTCCAGTGTTGCCATGGATCTTGGGGTGCTTCTGAGTCTCCCCAGGGGAGTCAGGCCTCGTCTCGAGTGGGGGCATGCACGTGCGCTTTCCTCCCGAGCTGCAGCAGTAGTGTCACGCTTCCTGTCACGTGGATCAAGGGATCTGTGGCTTTCCCTCGAGGCTGTCCCTCGAGGCTTTCCCACGAGGCTTTCCCACAGGGCTGTGCCACGTGCCACCTTGGTGTGAGTCGATCCTCGGCGTGAAAGACGAGCCGGTGAAGGGAAAAGAGGTTCCTCTGGAATGGACTGAGACATCTGGGGGACTCTTGGAATGGTGGCAAGACCCTGGAGTTCCTCTCGAAGTTCCTGTAGAGAGGGCCTCCTCTTGAGATGCGACGGGAACGCCGGGAACTCTTTCCCGATGAAGCAGGGAAAGGATCCCTCATCTCGAGCTACGAGGCGGAAACGGGGCTCCTCTGGATGTGGGCGGGACCCTCGTGATTCCTCTCGAGTGGAGACGGGTATGTCGGGGAACTTCTTGATTTGCACCAAGGGTGTGAAGGACCCTTTCGAAGTTCCAGAGGGGAGGTGTGATCAGCCTCGAGACGCCTCAGTGGAAATGGGCCTCATCTCGCCTGGAGGGGAGAACCTCCTGGATTTTCTCGAGTTGCGGCAGGTCTTCTCGAGTTACGACGGGGACCTCAGGGACCCGCTCTGGTGGCCTCAGGAAAGGCCAGTCCCCATGCGAGTTGCTAGGGGACCTCTCGGGATTCCTCTCCCGTCCATGCCGGGGCCTCAGTCCTTGTGTGGAGTCGGGGCCGGAACCTGAGGATTCCTCTCCAGTGTTGCCATGGACCTTGGGGTGATTCTGAGTCTCCCCAGGGGAGTCAGGCCTCGTCTCGAGTGGGGGCATGCACGTGCGCTTTCCTCCCGAGCTGCAGCAGTAGTGTCACGCTTCCTGTCACGTGGATCAAGGGATCTGTGGCTTTCCCTCAAGGCTGTCCCTCGAGGCTTTCCCACGAGGCTTTCCCACAGGGCTGTGCCACGTGCCACCTTGGTGTGAGTGGATCCTCGGCGTGAAAGACGAGCCGGTGAAGGGAAAAGAGGTTCCTCTGGAATGGACTGAGACATCTGGGGGACTCTTGGAATGGTGGCACGACCCTGGAGTTCCTCTCGCCGTTCCTGTTGAGAGGGCCTCCTCTTGAGATGCGACGGGAAGGCCGGGAACTCTTTCCCGACGAAGCAGGGAAAGGATCCCTCATCTCGAGCTACGAGGCGGAAACGGGGCTCCTCTGGATGTGGGCCGGACCCTCGTGATTCCTCTCGAGTTTAGACGGCTAGGTCGGGGAACTTCTTGATTTGCACCAAGGGTGTGAAGGACCCTTTCGAAGTTCCAGAGGTGAGGTGTGATCAGCCTCGAGACGCCTCAGCGGAAATGGGCCTCATCTCGCCTGGAGGGGAGAACCTCCTGGATTTTCTCGAGTTGCGGCAGGTCTTCTCGAGTTACGACGGGGACCTCAGGGACCCGCTCTGGTGGCCTCAGGAAAGGCCAGTCCCCATGCGAGTTGCTAGGGGACCTCTCGGGATTCCTCTCCCGTCCATGCCGGGGCCTCAGTCCTTGTGTGGAGTCGGGGCCGGAACCTGAGGATTCCTCTCCAGTGTTGCCATGGATCTTGGGGTGCTTCTGAGTCTCCCCAGGGGAGTCAGGCCTCGTCTCCAGTGGGGGCATGCACGTGCACTTTCCTCCCGAGCTGCAGCAGTAGTGTCACGCTTCCTGTCACGTGGATCAAGGGATCTGTGGCTTTCCCTCGAGGCTGTCCCTCAAGGCTTTCCCACGAGGCTTTCCCACAGGGCTGTGCCACGTGCCACCTTGGTGTGAGTCGATCCTCGGCGTGAAAGACGAGCCGGTGAAGGGAAAAGAGGTTCCTCTGGAATGGACTGAGACATCTGGGGGACTCTTGGAATGGTGGCACGACCCTGGAGTTCCTCTCGCCGTTCCTGTTGAGAGGGCCTCCTCTTGAGATGCGACGGGAAGGCCGGGAACTCTTTCCCGACGAAGCAGGGAAAGGATCACTCATATCAAGCTACGAGGCGGAAACGGGGCTCCTCTGGATGTGGGCGGGAGTCTCGTGATTCCTCTCGAGTGGAGACGGCTAGGTCGGGGAACTTCTTGATTTGCACCAAGGGTGTGAAGGACCCTTTCGAAGTTCCAGAGGTGAGGTGTGATCAGCCTCGAGACGCCTCAGCGGAAATGGGCCTCATCTCGCCTGGAGGGGAGAACCTCCTGGATTTTCTCGAGATGCGGCAGGTCTTCTCGAGTTACGACGGGGACCTCAGGGACCCGCTCTGGTGGCCTCAGGAAAGGCCAGTCCCCATGCGAGTTGCTAGGGGACCTCTCGGGATTCCTCTCCCGTCCATGCCGGGGCCTCAGTCCTTGTGTGGAGTCGGGGCCGGAACCTGAGGATTCCTCTCCAGTGTTGCCATGGACCTTGGGGTGATTCTGAGTCTCCCCAGGGGAGTCAGGCCTCGTCTCGAGTGGGGGCATGCACGTGTGCTTTCCTCCCGAGCTGCAGCAGTAGTGTCACGCTTCCTGTCACGTGGATCAAGGGATCTGTGGCTTTCCCTCAAGGCTGTCCCTCGAGGCTTTCCCACGAGGCTTTCCCACAGGGCTGTGCCACGTGCCACCTTGGTGTGAGTCGATCCTCGGCGTGAAAGACGAGCCGGTGAAGGGAAAAGAGGTTCCTCTGGAATGGACTGAGACATCTGGGGGAATCTTGGAATGGTGGCACGACCCTGGAGTTCCTCTCGCCGTTCCTGTTGAGAGGGCCTCCTCTTGAGATGCGACGGGAACGCCGGGAACTCTTTCCCGACGAAGCAGGGAAAGGATCACTCATCTCAAGCTACGAGGCGGAAACGGGGCTCCTCTGGATGTGGGCGGGAGTCTCGTGATTCCTCTCGAGTGGAGACGGCTAGGTCGGGGAACTTCTTGATTTGCACCAAGGGTGTGAAGGACCCTTTCGAAGTTCCAGAGATGAGGTGTGATCAGCCTCGAGACGCCTCAGCGGAAATGGGCCTCATCTCGCCTGGAGGGGAGAACCTCCTGGATTTTCTCGAGATGCGGCAGGTCTTCTCGAGTTACGACGGGGACCTCAGGGACCCGCTCTGGTGGCCTCAGGAAAGGCCAGTCCCCATTCGAGTTGCTAGGGGACCTCTCGGGATTCCTCTCCCGTCCATGCCGGGGCCTCAGTCCTTGTGTGGAGTCGGGGCCGGAACCTGAGGATTCCTCTCCAGTGTTGCCATGGATCTTGGGGTGCTTCTGAGTCTCCCCAGGGGAGTCAGGCCTCGTCTGGTGTTGGGGCATGCACGTGCGCTTTCCTCCCGAGCTGCAGCAGTAGTGTCACGCTTCCTGTCACGTGGATCAAGGGATCTGTGGCTTTCCCGCGAGGCTGTCCCTCGAGGCTTTCCCACGAGGCTTTCCCACAGGGCTGTGCCACGTGCCACCTTGGTGTGAGTCGATCCTCGGCGTGAAAGACGAGCCGGTGAAGGGAAAAGAGGTTCCTCTGGAATGGACTGAGACATCTGGGGGACTCTTGGAATGGTGGCAAGACCCTGGAGTTCCTCTCGAAGTTCCTGTAGAGAGGGCCTCCTCTTGAGATGCGACAGGAACGCTGGGAACTCTTTCCCGATGAAGCAGGGAAAGGATCCCTCATCTCGAGCTACGAGGCGGAAACGGGGCTCCTCTGGATGTGGGCGGGACCCTCGTGATTCCTCTCGAGTGGAGACGGGTATGTCGGGGAACTTCTTGATTTGCACCAAGGGTGTGAAGGACCCTTTCGAAGTTCCAGAGGTGAGGTGTGATCAGCCTCGAGACGCCTCAGCGGAAATGGGCCTCATCTCGCCTGGAGGGGAGAACCTCCTGGATTTTCTCGAGTTGCGGCAGGTCTTCTCGAGTTACGACGGGGACCTCAGGGACCCGCTCTGGTGGCCTCAGGAAAGGCCAGTCCCCATTCGAGTTGCTAGGGGACCTCTCGGGATTCCTCTCCCGTCCATGCCGGGGCCTCAGTCCTTGTGTGGAGTCGGGGCCGGAACCTGAGGATTCCTCTCCAGTGTTGCCATGGACCTTGGGGTGCTTCTGAGTCTCCCCAGGGGAGTCAGGCCTCGTCTCGAGTGGGGGCATGCACGTGCGCTTTCCTCCCGAGCTGCAGCAGTAGTGTCACGCTTCCTGTCACGTGGATCAAGGGATCTGTGGCTTTCCCTCAAGGCTTTCCCTCGAGGCTTTCCCACGAGGCTTTCGCACAGGGCTGTGCCACGTGCCACCTTGGTGTGAGTCGATCCTCGGCGTGAAAGACGAGCCGGTGAAGGGAAAAGAGGTTCCTCTGGAATGGACTGAGATATCTGGGGGACTCTTGGAATGGTGGCACGACCCTGGAGTTCCTCTCGCCGTTCCTGTTGAGAGGGCCTCCTCTTGAGATGCGACGGGAAGGCCGGGAACTCTTTCCCGACGAAGCAGGGAAAGGATCCCTCATCTCGAGCTACGAGGCGGAAACAGGGCTCCTCTGGATGTGGGCGGGACCCCCGTGATTCCTCTCGAGTGGAGACGGCTAGGTCGGGGAACTTCTTGATTTGCACCAAGGGTGTGAAGGACCCTTTCGAAGTTCCAGAGGTGAGGTGTGATCAGCCTCGAGACGCCTCAGCGGAAATGGGCCTCATCTCGCCTGGAGGGGAGAACCTCCTGGATTTTCTCGAGATGCGGCAGGTCTTCTCGAGTTACGACGGGGACCTCAGGGACCCGCTCTGGTGGCCTCAGGAAAGGCCAGTCCCCATGCGAGTTGCTAGGGGACCTCTCGGGATTCCTCTCCCGTCCATGCCGGGGCCTCAGTCCTTGTGTGGAGTCGGGGCCGGAACCTGAGGATTCCTCTCCAGTGTTGCCATGGACCTTGGGGTGATTCTGAGTCTCCCCAGGGGAGTCAGGCCTCGTCTCGAGTGGGGGCATGCACGTGCGCTTTCCTCCCGAGCTGCAGCAGTAGTGTCACGCTTCCTGTCACGTGGATCAAGGGATCTGTGGCTTTCCCTCAAGGCTGTCCCTCGAGGCTTTCCCACGAGGCTTTCCCACAGGGCTGTGCCACGTGCCACCTTGGTGTGAGTGGATCCTCGGCGTGAAAGACGAGCCGGTGAAGGGAAAAGAGGTTCCTCTGGAATGGACTGAGACATCTGGGGGACTCTTGGAATGGTGGCACGACCCTGGAGTTCCTCTCGCCGTTCCTGTTGAGAGGGCCTCCTCTTGAGATGCGACGGGATGGCCGGGAACTCTTTCCCGACGAAGCAGGGAAAGGATCCCTCATCTCGAGCTACGAGGCGGAAACGGGGCTCCTCTGGATGTGGGCCGGACCCTCGTGATTCCTCTCGAGTGGAGACGGCTAGGTCGGGGAACTTCTTGATTTGCACCAAGGGTGTGAAGGACCCTTTCGAAGTTCCAGAGGTGAGGTGTGATCAGCCTCGAGACGCCTCAGCGGAAATGGGCCTCATCTCGCCTGGAGGGGAGAACCTCCTGGATTTTCTCGAGTTGCGGCAGGTCTTCTCGAGTTACGACGGGGACCTCAGGGACCCGCTCTGGTGGCCTCAGGAAAGGCCAGTCCCCATGCGAGTAGCTAGGGGACCTCTCAGGATTCCTCTCCCGTCCATGCCGGGGCCTCAGTCCTTGTGTGGAGTCGGGGCCGGAACCTGAGGATTCCTCTCCAGTGTTGCCATGGATCTTGGGGTGCTTCTGAGTCTCCCCAGGGGAGTCAGGCCTCGTCTCGAGTGGGGGCATGCACGTGCGCTTTCCTCCCGAGCTGCAGCAGTAGTGTCACGCTTCCTGTCACGTGGACCAAGGGATCGGTGGCTTTCCCTCGAGGCTGTCCCTCGAGGCTTTCCCACGAGGCTTTCCCACAGGGCTGTGCCACGTGCCACCTTGGTGTGAGTCGATCCTCGGCGTGAAAGACGAGCCGGTGAAGGGAAAAGAGGTTCCTCTGGAATGGACTGAGACATCTGGGGGACTCTTGGAATGGTGGCACGACCCTGGAGTTCCTCTCGCCGTTCCTGTTGAGAGGGCCTCCTCTTGAGATGCGACGGGAAGGCCGGGAACTCTTTCCCGACGAAGCAGGGAAAGGATCCCTCATCTCGAGCTACGAGGCGGAAACAGGGCTCCTCTGGATGTGGGCGGGACCCCCGTGATTCCTCTCGAGTGGAGACGGCTAGGTCGGGGAACTTCTTGATTTGCACCAAGGGTGTGAAGGACCCTTTCGAAGTTCCAGAGGTGAGGTGTGATCAGCCTCGAGACGCCTCAGCGGAAATGGGCCTCATCTCGCCTGGAGGGGAGAACCTCCTGGATTTTCTCGAGATGCGGCAGGTCTTCTCGAGTTACGACGGGGACCTCAGGGACCCGCTCTGGTGGCCTCAGGAAAGGCCAGTCCCCATGCGAGTTGCTAGGGGACCTCTCGGGATTCCTCTCCCGTCCATGCCGGGGCCTCAGTCCTTGTGTGGAGTCGGGGCCGGAACCTGAGGATTCCTCTCCAGTGTTGCCATGGACCTTGGGGTGATTCTGAGTCTCCCCAGGGGAGTCAGGCCTCGTCTCGAGTGGGGGCATGCACGTGCGCTTTCCTCCCGAGCTGCAGCAGTAGTGTCACGCTTCCTGTCACGTGGATCAAGGGATCTGTGGCTTTCCCTCAAGGCTGTCCCTCGAGGCTTTCCCACGAGGCTTTCCCACAGGGCTGTGCCACGTGCCACCTTGGTGTGAGTGGATCCTCGGCGTGAAAGACGAGCCGGTGAAGGGAAAAGAGGTTCCTCTGGAATGGACTGAGACATCTGGGGGACTCTTGGAATGGTGGCACGACCCTGGAGTTCCTCTCGCCGTTCCTGTTGAGAGGGCCTCCTCTTGAGATGCGACGGGAAGGCCGGGAACTCTTTCCCGACGAAGCAGGGAAAGGATCCCTCATCTCGAGCTACGAGGCGGAAACGGGGCTCCTCTGGATGTGGGCCGGACCCTCGTGATTCCTCTCGAGTGGAGACGGCTAGGTCGGGGAACTTCTTGATTTGCACCAAGGGTGTGAAGGACCCTTTCGAAGTTCCAGAGGTGAGGTGTGATCAGCCTCGAGACGCCTCAGCGGAAATGGGCCTCATCTCGCCTGGAGTGGAGAACCTCCTGGATTTTCTCGAGTTGCGGCAGGTCTTCTCGAGTTACGACGGGGACCTCAGGGACCCGCTCTGGTGGCCTCAGGAAAGGCCAGTCCCCATGCGAGTAGCTAGGGGACCTCTCAGGATTCCTCTCCCGTCCATGCCGGGGCCTCAGTCCTTGTGTGGAGTCGGGGCCGGAACCTGAGGATTCCTCTCCAGTGTTGCCATGGATCTTGGGGTGCTTCTGAGTCTCCCCAGGGGAGTCAGGCCTCGTCTCGAGTGGGGGCATGCACGTGCGCTTTCCTCCCGAGCTGCAGCAGTAGTGTCACGCTTCCTGTCACGTGGACCAAGGGATCGGTGGCTTTCCCTCGAGGCTGTCCCTCGAGGCTTTCCCACGAGGCTTTCCCACAGGGCTGTGCCACGTGCCACCTTGGTGTGAGTCGATCCTCGGCGTGAAAGACGAGCCGGTGAAGGGAAAAGAGGTTCCTCTGGAATGGACTGAGACATCTGGGGGAATCTTGGAATGGTGGCACGACCCTGGAGTTCCTCTCGCCGTTCCTGTTGAGAGGGCCTCCTCTTGAGATGCGACGGGAACGCCGGGAACTCTTTCCCGACGAAGCAGGGAAAGGATCACTCATCTCAAGCTACGAGGCGGAAACGGGGCTCCTCTGGATGTGGGCGGAAGTCTCGTGATTCCTCTCGAGTGGAGACGGCTAGGTCGGGGAACTTCTTGATTTGCACCAAGGGTGTGAAGGACCCTTTCGAAGTTCCAGAGATGAGGTGTGATCAGCCTCGAGACGCCTCAGCGGAAATGGGCCTCATCTCGCCTGGAGGGGAGAACCTCCTGGATTTTCTCGAGATGCGGCAGGTCTTCTCGAGTTACGACGGGGACCTCAGGGACCCGCTCTGGTGGCCTCAGGAAAGGCCAGTCCCCATGCGAGTTGCTAGGGGACCTCTCGGGATTCCTCTCCCGTCCATGCCGGGGCCTCAGTCCTTGTGTGGAGTCGGGGCCGGAACCTGAGGATTCCTCTCCAGTGTTGCCATGGATCTTGGGGTGCTTCTGAGTCTCCCCAGGGGAGTCAGGCCTCGTCTCGAGTGGGGGCATGCACGTGCGCTTTCCTCCCGAGCTGCAGCAGTAGTGTCACGCTTCCTGTCACGTGGACCAAGGGATCGGTGGCTTTCCCTCGAGGCTGTCCCTCAAGGCTTTCCCACGAGGCTTTCCCACAGGGCTGTGCCACGTGCCACCTTGGTGTGAGTCGATCCTCGGCGTGAAAGACGAGCCAGTGAAGGGAAAAGAGGTTCCTCTGGAATGGACTGAGACATCTGGGGGACTCTTGGAATGGTGGCACGACCCTGGAGTTCCTCTCGCCGTTCCTGTTGAGAGGGCCTCCTCTTGAGATGCGACGGGAACGCCGGGAACTCTTTCCCGAAGAAGCAGGGAAAGGAACCCTCATCTCGAGCTACGAGGCAGAAACGGGGCTCCTCTGGATGTGGGCGGGACCCTCGTGATTCCTCTCGAGTGGAGACGGCTAGGTCGGGGAACTTCTTGATTTGCACCAAGGGTGTGAAGGACCCTTTCGAAGTTCCAGAGGTGAGGTGTGATCAGCCTCGTGACGCCTCAGTGGAAATGGGCCTCATCTCGCCTGAAGGGGAGAACCTCCTGGATTTTCTCGAGTTGCGGCAGGTCTTCTCGAGTTACGACGGGGACCTCAGGGACCCGCTCTGGTGGCCTCAGGAAAGGCCAGTCCCCATGCGAGTTGCTAGGGGACCTCTTGGGATTCCTCTCCCGTCCATGCCGGGGCCTCAGTCCTTGTGTGGAGTCGGGGTCGGAACCTGAGGATTCCTCTCCAGTGTTGCCATGGATCTTGGGGTGTTTCTGAGTCTCCCCAGGGGAGTCAGGCCTCGTCTCGAGTGGGGGCATGCACGTGCGCTTTCCTCCCGAGCTGCAGCAGTAGTGTCACGCTTCCTGTCACGTGGACCAAGGGATCGGTGGCTTTCCCTCGAGGCTGTCCCTCGAGGCTTTCCCACGAGGCTTTCCCACAGGGCTGTGCCACGTGCCACCTTGGTGTGAGTCGATCCTCGGCGTGAAAGACGAGCCGGAGAAGGGAAAAGAGGTTCCTCTGGAATGGACTGAGACATCTGGGGGACTCTTGGAATGGTGGCACGATCCTGGAGTTCCTCTCGCCATTCCTGTTGAGAGGGCCTCCTCTTGAGATGCGACGGGAAGGCCGGGAACTCTTTCCCGACGAAGCAGGGAAAGGATCCCTCATCTCGAGCTACGAGGCGAAAACGGGGCTCCTCTGGATGTGGGCGAGACCCTCGTGATTCCTCTCGAGTGGAGACGGCTAGGTCGGGGAACTTCTTGATTTGCACCAAGGGTGTGAAGGACCCTTTCGAAGTTCCAGAGGTGAGGTGTGATCAGCCTCGAGACGCCTCAGCGGAAATGGGCCTCATCTCGCCTGGAGGGGAGAACCTCCTGGATTTTCTCGAGTTGCGGCAGGTCTTCTCGAGTTACGACGGGGACCTCAGGGACCCGCTCTGGTGGCCTCAGGAAAGGCCAGTCCCCATGCGAGTTGCTAGGGGACCTCTCGGGATTCCTCTCCCATCCATGCCGGGGCCTCAGTCCTTGTGTGGAGTCGGGGCCGGAACCTGAGGATTCCTCTCCAGTGTTGCCATGGATCTTGGGGTGCTTCTGAGTCTCCCCAGGGGAGTCAAGCCTCGTCTCGAGTGGGGGCATGCACGTGCGCTTTCCTCCCGAGCTGCAGCAGTAGTGTCACGCTTCCTGTCACGTGGATCAAGGGATCTGTGGCTTTCCCTCGAGGCTGTCCCTCGAGGCTTTCCCACGAGGCTTTCCCACAGGGCTGTGCCACGTGCCACCTTGGTGTGAGTCGATCCTCGGCGTGAAAGACGAGCCGGTGAAGGGAAAAGAGGTTCCTCTGGAATGGACTGAGACATCTGGGGGACTCTTGGAATGGTGGCACGACCCTGGAGTTCCTCTCGCCGTTCCTGTCGAGAGGGCCTCCTCTTGAGAAGCGACGGGAACGCCGAGAACTCTTTCCCGGCGAAGCAGGGAAAGAATCCCTCATCTCGAGCTACGAGGCGGAAACGGGGCTCCTCTGGATGTGGGCGGGACCCTCGTGATTCCTCTCGAGTGGAGACGGGTATGTCGGGGAACTTCTTGATTTGCACCAAGGGTGTGAAGGACCCTTTCGAAGTTCCAGAGGTGAGGTGTGATCAGCCTCGAGACGCCTCAGCGGAAATGGGCCTCATCTCGCCTGGAGGGGAGAACCTCCTGGATTTTCTCGAGTTGCGGCAGGTCTTCTCGAGTTACGACGGGGACCTCAGGGACCCGCTCTTGTGGCCTCAGGAAAGGCAAGTCCCCATTCGAGTTGCTAGGGGACCTCTCGGGATTCCTCTCCCGTCCATGCCGGGGCCTCAGTCCTTGTGTGGAGTCGGGGCCGGAACCTGAGGATTCCTCTCCAGTGTTGCCATGGATCTTGGGGTGCTTCTGAGTCTCCCCAGGGGAGTCTGGCCACGTCTCGAGTGGGGGTATGCACGTGCGCTTTCCTCCCGAGCTGCAGCAGTAGTGTCACGCTTCCTGTCACGTGGATCAAGGGATCTGTGGCTTTCCCTTGAGGCTGTCCCTCGAGGCTTTCCCACGAGGCTTTCCCACAGGGCTGTGCCATGTGCCACCTTGGTGTGAGTCGATCCTCGGCGTGAAAGACGAGCCGGTGAAGGGAAAAGAGGTTCCTCTGGAATGGACTGAGACATCTGGGAGACTCTTGGAATGGTGGCACGACCCTGGAGTTCCTCTCGCCGTTCCTGTTGAGAGGGCCTCCTCTTGAGATGCGACGGGAAGGCCGGGAACTCATTCCCGACGAAGCAGGGAAAGGATCCCTCATCTCGAGCTACGAGGCGGAAACGGGGCTCCTCTGGATGTGGGCGGGACCCTCGTGATTCCTCTCGAGTGGAGACGGGTATGTCGGGGAACTTCTTGATTTGCACCAAGGGTGTGAAGGACCCTTTCGAAGTTCCAGAGGGGAGGTGTGATCAGCCTCGAGACGCCTCAGCGGAAATGGGCCTCATCTTGCATGGAGGGGAGAACCTCCTGGATTTTCTCGAGTTGCGGCAGGTCTTTTCGAGTTACGACGGGGACCTCAGGGACCCGCTCTGGTGGCCTCAGGAAAGGCCAGTCCCCATGCGAGTTGCTAGGGGACCTCTCGGGATTCCTCTCCTGTCCATGCCGGGGCCTCAGTCCTTGTGTGGAGTCGGGGCCGGAACCTGAGGATTCCTCTCCAGTGTTGCCATGGATCTTGGGGTGCTTCTGAGTCTCCCCAGGGGAGTCAGGCCTCGTCTCGAGTGGGGGCATGCACGTGCGCTTTCCTCCCGAGCTGCAGCAGTAGTGTCACGCTTCCTGTCACGTGGATCAAGGGATCTGTGGCGTTCCCTCGAGGCTGTCCCTCGAGGCTTTCCACGAGGCTTTCCCACAGGGCTGTGCCACGTGCCACCTTGGTGTGAGTCGATCCTCAGCGTGACAGACGAGCCGGTGAAGGGAAAAGAGGTTCCTCTGGAATGGACTGAGACGTCTGGGGGACTCTTGGAATGGTGGCACGACCCTGGAGTTCCTCTCGCCGTTCCTGTTGAGAGGGCCTCCTCTTGAGATGCGACGGGAATGCCGGGAACTCTTTCCCGACGAAGCAGGGAAAGGATCCCTCATCTCGAGCTACGAGGCGGAAACGGGGCACCTCTGGATGTGGGCGGGACCCTCGTGATTCCTCTCGAGTGGAGACGGCTAGGTCGGGGAACTTCTTGATTTGCACCAAGGGTGTGAAGGACCCTTTCGAAGTTCCAGAGGTGAGGTGTGATCAGCCTCGAGACGCCTCAGCGGAAATGGGCCTCATCTCGCCTGGAGGGGAGAACCTCCTGGATTTTCTCGAGTTGCGGCAGGTCTTCTCGAGTTACGACGGGGACCTCAGGGACCCGCTCTGGTGGCCTCAGGAAAGGCCAGTCCCCATGCGAGTTGCTAGGGGACCTCTCGGGATTCCTCTCCCGTCCATGCCGGGGCCTCAGTCCTTGTGTGGAGTCGGGGCCGGAACCTGAGGATTCCTCTCCAGTGTTGCCATGGATCTTGGGGTGCTTCTGAGTCTCCCCAGGGGAGTCAGGCCTCGTCTCGAGTGGGGGCATGCACGTGCGCTTTCCTCCCGAGCTGCAGCAGTAGTGTCACGCTTCCTGTCACGTGGATCAAGGGATCTGTGGCTTTCCCTTGAGGCTGTCCCTCGAGGCTTTCCCACGAGGCTTTCCCACAGGGCTGTGCCACGTGCCACCTTGGTGTGAGTCGATCCTCGGCGTGAAAGACGAGCCGGTGAAGGGAAAAGAGGTGCCCCTGGAATGGACTGAAACATCTGGGGGACTCTTGGAATGGTGGCATGACACTGGAGTTCCTCTCACCGTTCCTGTTGAGAGGGCCTCCTCTTGAGATGCGACGGGAAGGCCGGGAACTCATTCCCGACGAAGCAGGGAAAGGATCCCTCATCTCGAGCTACGAGGCGGAAACGGGGCTCCTCTGGATGTGGGCGGGACCCTCGTGATTCCTCTCGAGTGGAGACGGGTATGTCGGGGAACTTCTTGATTTGCACCAAGGGTGTGAAGGACCCTTTCGAAGTTCCAGAGGTGAGGTGTGATCAGCCTCGAGACGCCTCAGCGGAAATGGGCCTCATCTCGCTGGAGGGGAGAACCTCCTGGATTTTCTCAAGTTGCGGCAGGTCTTCTCGAGTTACGACGGGGACCTCAGGGACCCGCTCTGATGGCCTCAGGAAAGGCCAGTCCCCATGCGAGTTGCTAGGGGACCTCTCGGGATTCTTCTCCCGTCCATACCGGGGCCTCAGTCCTTGTGTGGAGTCGGGGCCGGAACCTGAGGATTCCTCTCCAGTGTTGCCATGGATCTTGGGGTGATTCTGAGTCTCCCCAGGGGAGTCAGGCCTCGTCTCGAGTGGGGGCATGCACGTGCGCTTTCCTCCCGAGCTGCAGCAGTAGTGTCACGCTTCCTGTCACGTGGATCAAGGGATCTGTGGCTTTCCCTCGAGGCTGTCCCTCGAGGCTTTCCACGAGGCTTTCCCACAGGGCTGTGCCACGTGCCACCTTGGTGTGAGTCGATCCTCGGCGTGACAGACGAGCCGGTGAAGGGAAAAGAGGTTCCTCTGGAATGGACTGAGACGTCTGGGGGACTCTTGGAATGGTGGCACGACCCTGGAGTTCCTCTCGCCGTTCCTGTTGAGAGGGCCTCCACTTGAGATGCGACGGGAACGCCGGGAACTCTTTCCCGACGAAGCAGGGAAAGGATCCCTCATCTCGAGCTACGAGGCGGAAACGGGGCTCCTCTGGATGTGGGCGGGACCCTCGTGATTCCTCTCGAGTGGAGACGGCTAGGTCGGGGAACTTCTTGATTTGCACCAAGGGTGTGAAGGACCCTTTCGAAGTTCCAGAGGTGAGGTGTGATCAGCCTCGAGACGCCTCAGCGGAAATGGGCCTCATCTCGCCTGGAGGGGAGAACCTCCTGGATTTTCTCGAGTTGCGGCAGGTCTTCTCGAGTTACGACGGGGACCACAGGGACCCGCTCTGGTGGCCTCAGGAAAGGCCAGTCCCCATGCGAGTTGCTAGGGGACCTCTCGGGATTCCTCTCCCGTCCATGCCGGGGCCTCAGTCCTTGTGTGGAGTCGGGGCCGGAACCTGAGGATTCCTCTCCAGTGTTGCCATGGATCTTGGGGTGCTTCTGAGTCTCCCCAGGGGAGTCTGGCCACGTCTCGAGTGGGGGTATGCACGTGCGCTTTCCTCCCGAGCTGCAGCAGTAGTGTCACGCTTCCTGTCACGTGGATCAAGGGATCTGTGGCTTTCCCTTGAGGCTGTCCCTCGAGGCTTTCCCACGAGGCTTTCCCACAGGGCTGTGCCATGTGCCACCTTGGTGTGAGTCGATCCTCGGCGTGAAAGACGAGCCGGTGAAGGGAAAAGAGGTTCCTCTGGAATGGACTGAGACATCTGGGAGACTCTTGGAATGGTGGCACGACCCTGGAGTTCCTCTCGCCGTTCCTGTTGAGAGGGCCTCCTCTTGAGATGCGACGGGAAGGCCGGGAACTCATTCCCGACGAAGCAGGGAAAGGATCCCTCATCTCGAGCTACGAGGCGGAAACGGGGCTCCTCTGGATGTGGGCGGGACCCTCGTGATTCCTCTCGAGTGGAGACGGGTATGTCGGGGAACTTCTTGATTTGCACCAAGGGTGTGAAGGACCCTTTCGAAGTTCCAGAAGGGAGTTGTGATCAGCCTCGAGACGCCTCAGCGGAAATGGGCCTCATCTTGCATGGAGGGGAGAACCTCCTGGATTTTCTCGAGTTGCGGCAGGTCTTTTCGAGTTACGACGGGGACCTCAGGGACCCGCTCTGGTGGCCTCAGGAAAGGCCAGTCCCCATGCGAGTTGCTAGGGGACCTCTCGGGATTCCTCTCCTGTCCATGCCGGGGCCTCAGTCCTTGTGTGGAGTCGGGGCCGGAACCTGAGGATTCCTCTCCAGTGTTGCCATGGATCTTGGGGTGCTTCTGAGTCTCCCCAGGGGAGTCAGGCCTCGTCTCGAGTGGGGGCATGCACGTGCGCTTTCCTCCCGAGCTGCAGCAGTAGTGTCACGCTTCCTGTCACGTGGATCAAGGGATCTGTGGCGTTCCCTCGAGGCTGTCCTTCGAGGCTTTCCACGAGGCTTTCCCACAGGGCTGTGCCACGTGCCACCTTGGTGTGAGTCGATCCTCGGCGTGACAGACGAGCCGGTGAAGGGAAAAGAGGTTCCTCTGGAATGGACTGAGACGTCTGGGGGACTCTTGGAATGGTGGCACGACCCTGGAGTTCCTCTCGCCGTTCCTGTTGAGAGGGCCTCCTCTTGAGATGCGACGGGAATGCCGGGAACTCTTTCCCGACGAAGCAGGGAAAGGATCCCTCATCTCGAGCTACGAGGCGGAAACGGGGCACCTCTGGATGTGGGCGGGACCCTCGTGATTCCTCTCGAGTGGAGACGGCTAGGTCGGGGAACTTCTTGATTTGCACCAAGGGTGTGAAGGACCCTTTCGAAGTTCCAGAGGTGAGGTGTGATCAGCCTCGAGACGCCTCAGCGGAAATGGGCCTCATCTCGCCTGGAGGGGAGAACCTCCTGGATTTTCTCGAGTTGCGGCAGGTCTTCTCGAGTTACGACGGGGACCTCAGGGACCCGCTCTGGTGGCCTCAGGAAAGGCCAGTCCCCATGCGAGTTGCTAGGGGACCTCTCGGGATTCCTCTCCCGTCCATGCCGGGGCCTCAGTCCTTGTGTGGAGTCGGGGCCGGAACCTGAGGATTCCTCTCCAGTGTTGCCATGGATCTTGGGGTGCTTCTGAGTCTCCCCAGGGGAGTCAGGCCTCGTCTCGAGTGGGGGCATGCACGTGCGCTTTCCTCCCGAGCTGCAGCAGTAGTGTCACGCTTCCTGTCACGTGGATCAAGGGATCTGTGGCTTTCCCTTGAGGCTGTCCCTCGAGGCTTTCCCACGAGGCTTTCCCACAGGGCTGTGCCACGTGCCACCTTGGTGTGAGTCGATCCTCGGCGTGAAAGACGAGCCGGTGAAGGGAAAAGAGGTGCCCCTGGAATGGACTGAGACATCTGGGGGACTCTTGGAATGGTGGCATGACACTGGAGTTCCTCTCACCGTTCCTGTTGAGAGGGCCTCCTCTTGAGATGCGACGGGAAGGCCGGGAACTCATTCCCGACGAAGCAGGGAAAGGATCCCTCATCTCGAGCTACGAGGCGGAAACGGGGCTCCTCTGGATGTGGGCGGGACCCTCGTGATTCCTCTCGAGTGGAGACGGGTATGTCGGGGAACTTCTTGATTTGCACCAAGGGTGTGAAGGACCCTTTCGAAGTTCCAGAGGTGAGGTGTGATCAGCCTCGAGACGCCTCAGCGGAAATGGGCCTCATCTCGCTGGAGGGGAGAACCTCCTGGATTTTCTCAAGTTGCGGCAGGTCTTCTCGAGTTACGACGGGGACCTCAGGGACCCGCTCTGATGGCCTCAGGAAAGGCCAGTCCCCATGCGAGTTGCTAGGGGACCTCTCGGGATTCTTCTCCCGTCCATACCGGGGCCTCAGTCCTTGTGTGGAGTCGGGGCCGGAACCTGAGGATTCCTCTCCAGTGTTGCCATGGATCTTGGGGTGATTCTGAGTCTCCCCAGGGGAGTCAGGCCTCGTCTCGAGTGGGGGCATGCACGTGCGCTTTCCTCCCGAGCTGCAGCAGTAGTGTCACGCTTCCTGTCACGTGGATCAAGGGATCTGTGGCTTTCCCTCGAGGCTGTCCCTCGAGGCTTTCCACGAGGCTTTCCCACAGGGCTGTGCCACGTGCCACCTTGGTGTGAGTCGATCCTCGGCGTGACAGACGAGCCGGTGAAGGGAAAAGAGGTTCCTCTGGAATGGACTGAGACATCTGGGGGACTCTTGGAATGGTGGCACGACCCTGGAGTTCCTCTCGCCGTTCCTGTTGAGAGGGCCTCCTCTTGAGATGCGACGGGAACGCCGGGAACTCTTTCCCGACGAAGCAGGGAAAGGATCCCTCATCTCGAGCTACGAGGCGGAAACGGGGCTCCTCTGGATGTGGGCGGGACCCTCGTGATTCCTCTCGAGTGGAGACGGCTAGGTCGGGGAACTTCTTGATTTGCACCAAGGGTGTGAAGGACCCTTTCGAAGTTCCAGAGGTGAGGTGTGATCAGCCTCGAGACGCCTCAGCGGAAATGGGCCTCATCTCGCCTGGAGGGGAGAACCTCCTGGATTTTCTCGAGTTGCGGCAGGTCTTCTCGAGTTACGACGGGGACCTCAGGGACCCGCTCTGGTGGCCTCAGGAAAGGCCAGTCCCCATGCGAGTTGCTAGGGGACCTCTCGGGATTCCTCTCCCGTCCATGCCGGGGCCTCAGTCCTTGTGTGGAGTCGGGGCCGGAACCTGAGGATTCCTCTCCAGTGTTGCCATGGATCTTGGGGTTCTTCTGAGTCTCCCCAGGGGAGTCAGGCCTCGTCTCGAGTGGGGGCATGCACGTGCGCTTTCCTCCCGAGCTGCAGCAGTAGTGTCACGCTTCCTCTCACGTGGATCAAGGGATCTGTGGCTTTCCCTCGAGGCTGTCCCTCGAGGCTTTCCCACGAGGCTTTCCCACAGGGCTGTGCCACGTGCCACCTTGGTGTGAGTCGATCCTCGGCGTGAAAGACGAGCCGGTGAAGGGAAAAGAGGTTCCTCTGGAATGGACTGAGACATCTGGGGGACTCTTGGAATGGTGGCACGACCCTGGAGTTCCTCTCGCCGTTCCTGTTGAGAGGGCCTCCTCTTGAGATGCGACGGGAAGGCCGGGAACTCTTTCCCGACGAAGCCGGGAAAGGATCCCTCATCTCGAGCTACGAGGCGGAAACGGGGCTCCTCTGGATGTGGGCGGGACTCTCGTGATTCCTCTCGAGTGGAGACGGCTAGTTCGGGGAACTTCTTGATTTGCACCAAGGGTGTGAAGGACCCTTTCGAAGTTCCAGAGGTGAGGTGTGATCAGCCTCGAGACGCCTCAGCGGAAATGGGCCTCATCTCGCTGGAGGGGAGAACCTCCTGGATTTTCTCAAGTTGCGGCAGGTCTTCTCGAGTTACGACGGGGACCTCAGGGACCCGCTCTGATGGCCTCAGGAAAGGCCAGTCCCCATGCGAGTTGCTAGGGGACCTCTCGGGATTCTTCTCCCGTCCATACCGGGGCCTCAGTCCTTGTGTGGAGTCGGGGCCGGAACCTGAGGATTCCTCTCCAGTGTTGCCATGGATCTTGGGGTGATTCTGAGTCTCCCCAGGGGAGTCAGGCCTCGTCTCGAGTGGGGGCATGCACGTGCGCTTTCCTCCCGAGCTGCAGCAGTAGTGTCACGCTTCCTGTCACGTGGATCAAGGGATCTGTGGCTTTCCCTCGAGGCTGTCCCTCGAGGCTTTCCACGAGGCTTTCCCACAGGGCTGTGCCACGTGCCACCTTGGTGTGAGTCGATCCTCGGCGTGACAGACGAGCCGGTGAAGGGAAAAGAGGTGCCCCTGGAATGGACTGAGACATCTGGGGGACTCTTGGAATGGTGGCATGACCCTGGAGTTCCTCTCACCGTTCCTGTTGAGAGGGCCTCCTCTTGAGATGCGACGGGAAGGCCGGGAACTCATTCCCGACGAAGCAGGGAAAGGATCCCTCATCTCGAGCTACGAGGCGGAAACGGGGCTCCTCTGGATGTGGGCGGGACCCTCGTGATTCCTCTCGAGTGGAGACGGGTATGTCGGGGAACTTCTTGATTTGCACCAAGGGTGTGAAGGACCCTTTCGAAGTGCCAGAGGGGAGTTGTGATCAGCCTCGAGACGCCTCAGCGGAAATGGGCCTCATCTCGCCTGGAGGGGAGAACCTCCTGGATTTTCTCGAGTTGCGGCAGGTCTTCTCGAGTTACGACGGGGACCTCACGGACCCGCTCTGGTGGCCTCAGGAAAGGCCAGTCCCCATGCGAGTTGCTAGGGGACCTCTCGGGATTCCTCTCCTGTCCATGCCGGGGCCTCAGTCCTTGTGTGGAGTCGGGGCCGGAACCTGAGGATTCCTCTCCAGTGTTGCCATGGATCTTGAGGTGCTTCTGAGTCTCCCCAGGGGAGTCAGGCCTCGTCTCGAGTGGGGGCATGCACGTGCGCTTTCCTCCCGAGCTGCAGCAGTAGTGTCACGCTTCCTCTCACGTGGATCAAGGGATCTGTGGCTTTCCCTCGAGGCTGTCCCTCGATGCTTTCCCACGAGGCTTTCCCACAGGGCTGTGCCACGTGCCACCTTGGTGTGAGTCGATCCTCGGCGTGAAAGACGAGCCGGTGAAGGGAAAAGAGGTTCCTCTGGAATGGACTGAGACATCTGGGGGACTCTTGGAATGGTGGCACGACCCTGGAGTTCCTCTCGCCGTTCCTGTTGAGAGGGCCTCCTCTTGAGATGCGACGGGAAGGCCGGGAACTCTTTCCCGACGAAGCCGGGAAAGGATCCCTCATCTCGAGCTACGAGGCGGAAACGGGGCTCCTCTGGATGTGGGCGGGACTCTCGTGATTCCTCTCGAGTGGAGACGGCTAGTTCGGGGAACTTCTTGATTTGCACCAAGGGTGTGAAGGACCCTTTCGAAGTTCCAGAAGTGAGGTGTGATCAGCCTCGAGACGCCTCAGCGGAAATGGGCCTCATCTCGCTGGAGGGGAGAACCTCCTGGATTTTCTCAAGTTGCGGCAGGTCTTCTCGAGTTACGACGGGGACCTCAGGGACCCGCTCTGATGGCCTCAGGAAAGGCCAGTCCCCATGCGAGTTGCTAGGGGACCTCTCGGGATTCTTCTCCCGTCCATACCGGGGCCTCAGTCCTTGTGTGGAGTCGGGGCCGGAACCTGAGGATTCCTCTCCAGTGTTGCCATGGATCTTGGGGTGATTCTGAGTCTCCCCAGGGGAGTCAGGCCTCGTCTCGAGTGGGGGCATGCACGTGCGCTTTCCTCCCGAGCTGCAGCAGTAGTGTCACGCTTCCTGTCACGTGGATCAAGGGATCTGTGGCTTTCCCTCGAGGCTGTCCCTCGAGGCTTTCCACGAGGCTTTCCCACAGGGCTGTGCCACGTGCCACCTTGGTGTGAGTCGATCCTCGGCGTGACAGACGAGCCGGTGAAGGGAAAAGAGGTTCCTCTGGAATGGACTGAGACGTCTGGGGGACTCTTGGAATGGTGGCACGACCCTGGAGTTCCTCTCGCCGTTCCTGTTGAGAGGGCCTCCTCTTGAGATGCGACGGGAACGCCGGGAACTCTTTCCCGACGAAGCAGGGAAAGGATCCCTCATCTCGAGCTACGAGGCGGAAACGGGGCTCCTATGGATGTGGGCGGGACCCTCGTGATTCCTCTCGAGTGGAGACGGCTAGGTCGGGGGAACTTCTTGATTTGCACCAAGGGTGTGAAGGACCCTTTCGAAGTTCCAGAGGTGAGGTGTGATCAGCCTCGAGACGCCTCAGCGGAAATGGGCCTCATCTCGCCTGTAGGGGAGAACCTCCTGGATTTTCTCGAGTTGCGGCAGGTCTTCTCGAGTTACGACGGGAACCTCAGGGACCCGCTCTGGTGGCCTCAGGAAAGGCCAGTCCCCATGCGAGTTGCTAGGGGACCTCTCGGGATTCCTCTCCCGTCCATGCCGGGGGCCTCAGTCCTTGTGTGGAGTCGGGGCCGGAACCTGAGGATTCCTCTCCAGTGTTGCCATGGATCTTGGGGTGCTTCTGAGTCTCCCCAGGGGAGTCAGGCCTCGTCTCGAGTGGGGGCATGCACGTGCGCTTTCCTCCCGAGCTGCAGCAGTAGTGTCACGCTTCCTGTCACGTGGATCAAGGGATCTGTGGCTTTCCCTCAAGGCTGTCCCTCGAGGCTTTCCCACGAGGCTTTCCCACAGGGATGTGCCACGTGCCACCTTGGTGTGAGTCGATCCTCGGCGTGAAAGACGAGCCGGTGAAGGGAAAAGAGGTGCCCCTGGAATGGACTGAGACATCTGGGGGACTCTTGGAATGGTGGCATGACCCTGGAGTTCCTCTCACCGTTCCTGTTGAGAGGGCCTCCTCTTGAGATGCGACGGGAACGCCGGGAACTCTTTCCCGACGAAGCAGGGAAAGGATCCCTCATCTCGAGCTACGAGGCGGAAACGGGGCTCCTCTGGATGTGGGCGGGACCCTCGTGATTCCTCTCGAGTGGAGACGGCTAGGTCGGGGAACTTCTTGATTTGCACCAAGGGTGTGAAGGACCCTTTCGAAGTTCCAGAGGTGAGGTGTGATCAGCCTCGAGACGCCTCAGCGGAAATGGGCCTCATCTCGCCTGGAGGGGAGAACCTCCTAGATTTTCTCAAGTTGCGGCAGGTCTTTTCGAGTTACGACGGGGACCTCAGGGACCCGCTCTGGTGGCCTCAGGAAAGGCCAGTCCCCATGCGAGTTGCTAGGGGACCTCTCGGGATTCTTCTCCCGTCCATGCCGGGGCCTCAGTCCTTGTGTGGAGTCGGGGCCGGAACCTGAGGATTCCTCTCCAGTGTTGCCATGGATCTTGGGGTGATTCTGAGTCTCCCCATGGGAGTCAGGCCTCGTCTCGAGTGGGGGCATGCACGTGCGCTTTCCTACCGAGCTGCAGCAGTAGTGTCACGCTTCCTGTCACGTGGATCAAGGGATCTGTGGCTTTCCCTCGAGGCTGTCCCTCGAGGCTTTCCCACGAGGCTTTCCCACAGGGCTGTGCCACGTGCCACCTTGGTGTGAGTCGATCTTCGGCGTGAAAGACGAGCCGGTGAAGGGAAAAGAGGTTCCTCTGGAATGGACTGAGACATCTGGGGGACTCTTGGAATGGTGGCACGACCCTGGAGTTCCTCTCGAAGTTCCTGTAGAGAGGGCCTCCTCTTGAGATGCGACGGGGAACGCCGGGAACTCTTTCCCGATGAAGCAGGGAAAGGATCCCTCATCTCGAGCTATGAGGCGGAAACGGGGCTCCTCTGGATGTGGGCGGGACCCTCGTGATTCCTCTCGAGTGGAGACGGGTATGTCGGGGGAACTTCTTGATTTGCACCAAGGGTGTGAAGGACCCTTTCGAAGTTCCAGAGGTGAGGTGTGATCAGCCTCGAGACGCCTCAGCGGAAATGGGCCTCATCTCGCCTGGAGGGGAGAACCTCCTGGATTTTCTCGAGTTGCGGCAGGTCTTCTCGAGTTACGACGCGGACCTCAGGGACCCGCTCTGGTGGCCTCAGGAAAGGCCAGTCCCCATGCGAGTTGCTAGGGGACCTCTCGGGATTCCTCTCCCGTCCATGCCGGGGCCTCAGTCCTTGTGTGGAGTCGGGGCCGGAACCTGAGGATTCCTCTCCAGTGTTGCCATGGATCTTGGGGTGCTTCTGAGTCTCCCCAGGGGAGTCAGGCCTTGTCTCGAGTGGGGGCATGCACGTGCGCTTTCCTCCCGTGCTGCAGCAGTAGTGTCACGCTTCCTGTCACGTGGACCAAGGGATCTGTGGCTTTCCCTCGAGGCTGTCCCTCAAGGCTTTCCCACGAGGGTTTCCCACAGGGCTGTGCCACGTGCCACCTTGGTGTGAGTCGATCCTCGGCGTGAAAGACGAGCCGGTGAAGGGAAAAGAGGATCCTCTGGAATGGACTGAGACATCTGGGGGACTCTTGGAATGGTGGCACGACCCTGGAGTTCCTCTCGCCGTTCCTGTTGAGAGGGCCTCCTCTTGATGTGCGACGGGAACGCCGGGAACTCTTTCCCGACGAAGCAGGGAAACGAACCCTCATCTCGAGCTACGAGGCAGAAACGGGGCTCCTCTGGATGTGGGCGGACCCTCGTGATTCCTCTCGAATGGAGACGACTATGTCGGGGAACTTCTTGATTTGCACCAAGGGTGTGAAGGACCCTTTCGAAGTTCCAGAGGTGAGGTGTGATCAGCCTCGAGACGCCTCAGCGGAAATGGGCCTCATCTCGCCTGGAGGGGAGAACCTCCTAGATTTTCTCAAGTTGCGGCAGGTCTTCTCGAGTTACGACGGGGGAACTCAGGGACCCGCTCTGGTGGCCTCAGGAAAGGCCAGTCCCCATGCGAGTTGCTAGGGGACCTCTCGGGATTCTTCTCCCGTCCATGCCGGGGCCTCAGTCCTTGTGTGGAGTCGGGGCCGGAACCTGAGGATTCCTCTCCAGTGTTGCCATGGATCTTGGGGTGATTCTGAGTCTCCCCAGGGGAGTCAGGCCTCGTCTCGAGTGGGGGCATGCACGTGCGCTTTCCTACCGAGCTGCAGCAGTAGTGTCACGCTTCCTGTCACGTGGATCAAGGGATCTGTGGCTTTCCCTCGAGGCTGTCCCTCGAGGCTTTCCCACGAGGCTTTCCCACAGGGCTGTGCCACGTGCCACCTTGGTGTGAGTCGATCCTCGGCGTGAAAGACGAGCCGGTGAAGGGAAAAGAGGTTCCTCTGGAATGGACTGAGACATCTGGGGGACTCTTGGAATGGTGGCACGACCCTGGAGTTCCTCTCGAAGTTCCTGTAGAGAGGGCCTCCTCTTGAGATGCGACGGGAACGCCGGGAACTCTTTCCCGATGAAGCAGGGAAAGGATCCCTCATCTCGAGCTATGAGGCGGAAACGGGGCTCCTCTGGATGTGGGCGGGACCCTCGTGATTCCTCTCGAGTGGAGACGGGTATGTCGGGGAACTTCTTGATTTGCACCAAGGGTGTGAAGGACCCTTTCGAAGTTCCAGAGGTGAGGTGTGATCAGCCTGGAGACGCCTCAGCGGAAATGGGCCTCATCTCGCCTGGAGGGGAGAACCTCCTGGATTTTCTCGAGTTGCGGCAGGTCTTCTCGAGTTACGACGGGGACCTCAGGGACCCGCTCTGGTGGCCTCAGGAAAGGCCAGTCCCCATGCGAGTTGCTAGGGGACCTCTCGGGATTCCTTTCCCGTCCATGCCGGGGCCTCAGTCCTTGTGTGGAGTCGGGGCCGGAACCTGAGGATTCCTCTCCAGGGTTGCCATGGATCTTGGGGTGCTTCTGAGTCTCCCCAGGGGAGTCAGGCCTCGTCTCGAGTGGGGGCATGCACGTGCGCTTTCCTCCCGAGCTGCAGCAGTAGTGTCACTCTTCCTGTCACGTGGATCAAGGGATCTGTGGCTTTCCCTCGAGGCTGTCCCTCGAGGCTTTCCCACGAGGCTTTCCCACAGGGCTGTGCCACGTGTCACCTTGGTGTGAGTCGATCCTCGGCGTGAACAGACGAGCCGGTGAAGGGAAAAGAGGTTCCTCTGGAATGGACTGAGACGTCTGGGGGACTCTTGGAATGGTGGCACGACCCTGGAGTTCCTCTCGCCGTTCCTGTTGAGAGGGCCTCCTCTTGAGATGCGACGGGAACGCCGGGAACTCTTTCCCGACGAAGCAGGGAAAGGATCCCTCATCTCGAGCTACGAGGCGGAAACGGGGCTCCTCTGGATGTGGGCGGGGACCCTCGTGATTCCTCTCGAGTGGAGACCGCTAGGTCGGGGAACTTCTTGATTTGCACCAAGGGTGTGAAGGACCCTTTCGAAGTTCCAGAGGTGAGGTGTGATCAGCCTCGAGACGCCTCAGCGGAAATGGGCCTCATCTCGCCTGGAGGGGAGAACCTCCTGGATTTTCTCGAGTTGCGGCAGGACTTCTCGAGTTACGACGGGGACCTCAGGGACCCGCTCTGGTGGCCTCAGGAAAGGCCAGTCCCCATGCGAGTTGCTAGGGGACCTCTCGGGATTCCTCTCCCGTCCATGCCGGGGCCTCAGTCCCTTGTGTGGAGTCGGGGTCGGAACCTGAGGATTCCTCTCCAGTGTTGCCATGGATCTTGGGGGTGCTTCTGAGTCTCCCCAGGGGGAGTCAGGCCTTGTCTCGAGTGGGGGCATGCACGTGCACTTTCCTCCCGGTGCTGCAGCAGTAGTGTCACGCTTCCTGTCACGTGGACCAAGGGATCTGTGGCTTTCCCTCGAGGCTGTCCCTCAAGGCTTTCCCACGAGGGTTTCCCACAGGGCTGTGCCACGTGCCACCTTGGTGTGAGTCGATCCTCGGCGTGAAAGACGAGCCGGTGAAGGGAAAAGAGGTTCCTCTGGAATGGACTGAGACATCTGGGGGACTCTTGGAATGGTGGCACGACCCTGGAGTTCCTCTCGCCGTTCCTGTTGAGAGGGCCTCCTCTTGAGATGCGACGGGAACGCCGGGAACTCTTTCCCGACGAAGCAGGGAAACGAACCCTCATCTCGAGCTACGAGGCAGAAACGGGGGCTCTCTGGATGTGGGCGGGACCCTCGTGATTCCTCTCGAATGGAGACGGCTATGTCGGGGAAACTTCTTGATTTGCACCAAGGGTGTGAAGGACCCTTTCGAAGTTCCAGAGGGTGAGGTGTGATCAGCCTCGAGACGCCTCAGCGGAAATGGGCCTCATCTCGCCTGGAGGGGAGAACCTCCTGGATTTTCTCAAGTTGCGGCAGGTCTTCTCGAGTTACGACGGGGACCTCAGGGACCCGCTCTTGTGGCCTCAGGAAAGGCCAGTCCCCATGCGAGTTGCTAGGGGACCTCTCGGGATTCTTCTCCCGTCCATGCCGGGGCCTCAGTCCTTGTGTGGAGTCGGGGCCGGAACCTGAGGATTCCTCTCCAGTGTTGCCATGGATCTTGGGGTGCTTCTGAGTCTCCCCAGGGGAGTCAGGCCTCGTCTCGAGTGGGGGCATGCACGTGCGCTTTCCTCCCGAGCTGCAGCAGTAGTGTCACGCTTCCTGTCACGTGGATCAAGGGATCTGTGGCTTTCCCTCGAGGCTGTCACTCGAGGCTGTCCCTCGTGGCTTTCCCACGAGGATTTCCCTCAGGGCTGTGCCACGTGTCACCTTGGTGTGAGTCGATCCTCGGCGTGACAGACGAGCCGGTGAAGGGAAAAGAGGTTCCTCTGGAATATACTGAGACGTCTGGGGGATCTTGGAATGGTGGCACGACCCTGGAGTTCCTCTCGCCGTTCCTGTTGAGAGGGCCTCCTCTTGAGATGCGACGGGGAACGCCGGGAACTCTTTCCCGACGAAGCAGGGAAAGGATCCCTCATCTCGAGCTACGAGGCGGGGAAACGGGGCTCCTCTGGATGTGGGCGGGACCCTCGTGATTCCTCTCGAGTGGAGACGGCTATGTCGGGGGAACTTCTTGATTTGCACCAAGGGTGTGAAGGACCCTTTCGAAGTTCCAGAGGTGAGGTCTGATCAGCCTCGAGACGCCTCAGCGGAAATGGGCCTCATCTCGCCTGGAGGGGAGAACCTCCTGGATTTTCTCGAGTTGCGGCAGGTCTTCTCGAGTTACGACGGGGACCTCAGGGACCCGCTCTGGTGGCCTCAGGAAAGGCCAGTCCCCAATGCGAGTTGCTAGGGGACCTCTCGGGATTCCTCTCCCGTCCATGCCGGGGCCTCAGTCCTTGTGTGGAGTCGGGGCCGGAACCTGAGGATTCCTCTCCAGTGTTGCCATGGATCTTGGGGTGCTTCTGAGTCTCCCCAGGGGAGTCAGGCCTCGTCTCGAGTGGGGGCATGCACGTGCGCTTTCCTCCCGAGCTGCAGCAGTAGTGTCACGCTTCCTGTCACGTCGTGGACCAAGGGATCTGTGGCTTTCCCTCGAGGCTGTCCCTCGAGGCTTTCCCACGAGGCTTTCCCACAGGGCTGTGCCACGTGCCACCTTGGTGTGAGTCGATCCTCGGCGTGAAAGACGAGCCGGTGAAGGGAAAAGAGGTTCCTCTGGAATGGACTGAGACATCTGGGGGACTCTTGGAATGGTGGCACGACCCTGGAGTTCCTCTCGCCGGTCCTGTTGAGAGGGCCTCCTCTTGAGATGCGACGGGAACGCCGGGAACTCTTTCCCGACGAAGCAGGGAAAGGATCCCTCATCTCGAGCTACGAGGCGGAAACGGGGCTCCTCTGGATGTGGGCGGGACCCTCGTGATTCCTCTCGAGTGGAGACGGGTATGTCGGGGAACTTCTTGATTTGCACCAAGGGTGTGAAGGACCCTTTCGAAATTCCAGAGGTGAGGTGTGATCAGCCTCGAGACGCCTCAGCGGAAATGGGCCTCTTCTCGCCTGGAGGGGAGAACCTCCTGGATTTTCTCGAGTTGCGGCAGGTCTTCTCGAGTTACGACGGGGACCTCAGGGACCCGCTCTGGTGGCCTCAGGAAAGGCCAGTCCCCATGCGAGTTGCTAGGGGACCTCTCGGGATTCCTCTCCGTCCATGCCGGGGCCTCAGTCCTTGTGTGGAGTCGGGGCCGGAACCTGAGGATACCTCTCCAGTTTTGCCATGGATCTTGGGTTGCTTCTGAGTCTCCCCAGGGGAGTCAGGCCTCGTCTCGAGTGGGGCATGCACGTGCGCTTTCCTCCCGAGCTGCAGCAGTAGTGTCAAGCTTCCTGTCACGTGGATCAAGGGATCTGTGGCTTTTCCTCGAGGCTGTCCCTCGAGGCTTTCCCACGAAGCTTTCCCACAGGGCTGTGCCACGTGCCACCTTGGTGTGAGTCGATCCTCGGCCGTGAACAGACGAGCCGGTGAAGGGAAAAGAGGTTCCTCTGGAATGGACTGAGACGTCTGGGGGACTCTTGGAATGGTGGCACGACCCTGGAGTTCCTCTCGCCGTTCCTGTTGAGAGGGCCTCCTCTTGAGATGCGACGGGAACGCCGGGAACTCTTTCCCGACGAAGCAGGGAATGGATCCCTCATCTCGAGCTACGAGGCGGAAACGGGGCTCCTCTGGATGTGGGCGGGACCCTCGTGATTCCTCTCGAGTGGAGACCGCTAGGTCTGGGAACTTCTTGATTTGCACCAAGGGTGTGAAGGACCCTTTCGAAGTTCCAGAGGTGAGGTGTGATCAGCCTCGAGACGCCTCAGCGGAAATGGGCCTCATCTCGCCTGGAGGGGAGAACCTCCTGGATTTTCTCGAGTTGCGGCAGGACTTCTCGAGTTACGACGGGGACCTCAGGGACCCGCTCTGGTGGCCTCAGGAAAGGCCAGTCCCCATGCGAGTTGCTAGGGGACCTCTCGGGATTCCTCTCCCGTCCATGCCGGGGCCTCAGTCCTTGTGTGGAGTCGGGGCCGGAACCTGAGGATTCCTCTCCAGTGTTGCCATGGATCTTGGGGTGCTTCTGAGTCTCCCCAGGGGAGTCAGGCCTTGTCTCGAGTGGGGGCATGCACGTGCACTTTCCTCCCGTGCTGCAGCAGTAGTGTCACGCTTCCTGTCACGTGGACCAAGGGATCTGTGGCTTTCCCTCGAGGCTGTCCCTCAAGGCTTTCCCACGAGGGTTTCCCACAGGGCTGTGCCACGTGCCACCTTGGTGTGAGTCGATCCTCGGCGTGAAAGACGAGCCGGTGAAGGGAAAAGAGGTTCCTCTGGAATGGACTGAGACATCTGGGGGACTCTTGGAATGGTGGCACGACCCTGGAGTTCCTCTCGCCGTTCCTGTTGAGAGGGCCTCCTCTTGAGATGCGACGGGAACGCCGGGAACTCTTTCCCGACGAAGCAGGGAAACGAACCCTCATCTCGAGCTACGAGGCAGAAACGGGGCTCCTCTGGATGTGGGCGGGACCCTCGTGATTCCTCTCGAATGGAGACGGCTATGTCGGGGAACTTCTTGATTTGCACCAAGGGTGTGAAGGACCCTTTCGAAGTTCCAGAGGTGAGGTGTGATCAGCCTCGAGACGCCTCAGCGGAAATGGGCCTCATCTCGCCTGGAGGGGAGAACCTCCTGGATTTTCTCAAGTTGCGGCAGGTCTTCTCGAGTTACGACGGGGACCTCAGGGACCCGCTCTTGTGGCCTCAGGAAAGGCCAGTCCCCATGCGAGTTGCTAGGGGACCTCTCGGGATTCTTCTCCCGTCCATGCCGGGGCCTCAGTCCTTGTGTGGAGTCGGGGCCGGAACCTGAGGATTCCTCTCCAGTGTTGCCATGGATCTTGGGGTGCTTCTGAGTCTCCCCAGGGGAGTCAGGCCTCGTCTCGAGTGGGGGCATGCACGTGCGCTTTCCTCCCGAGCTGCAGCAGTAGTGTCACGCTTCCTGTCACGTGGATCAAGGGATCTGTGGCTTTCCCTCGAGGCTGTCACTCGAGGCTGTCCCTCGTGGCTTTCCCACGAGGATTTCCCTCAGGGCTGTGCCACGTGTCACCTTGGTGTGAGTCGATCCTCGGCGTGACAGACGAGCCGGTGAAGGGAAAAGAGGTTCCTCTGGAATATACTGAGACGTCTGGGGGATCTTGGAATGGTGGCACGACCCTGGAGTTCCTCTCGCCGTTCCTGTTGAGAGGGCCTCCTCTTGAGATGCGACGGGAACGCCGGGAACTCTTTCCCGACGAAGCAGGGAAAGGATCCCTCATCTCGAGCTACGAGGCGGAAACGGGGCTCCTCTGGATGTGGGCGGGACCCTCGTGATTCCTCTCGAGTGGAGACGGCTATGTCGGGGAACTTCTTGATTTGCACCAAGGGTGTGAAGGACCCTTTCGAAGTTCCAGAGGTGAGGTGTGATCAGCCTCGAGACGCCTCAGCGGAAATGGGCCTCATCTCGCCTGGAGGGGAGAACCTCCTGGATTTTCTCGAGTTGCGGCAGGTCTTCTCGAGTTACGACGGGGACCTCAGGGACCCGCTCTGGTGGCCTCAGGAAAGGCCAGTCCCCATGCGAGTTGCTAGGGGACCTCTCGGGATTCCTCTCCCGTCCATGCCGGGGCCTCAGTCCTTGTGTGGAGTCGGGGCCGGAACCTGAGGATTCCTCTCCAGTGTTGCCATGGATCTTGGGGTGGTTCTGAGTCTCCCCAGGGGAGTCAGGCCTCGTCTCGAGTGGGGGCATGCACGTGCGCTTTCCTCCCGAGCTGCAGCAGTAGTGTCACGCTTCCTGTCACGTGGACCAAGGGATCTGTGGCTTTCCCTCGAGGCTGTCCCTCGAGGCTTTCCCACGAGGCTTTCCCACAGGGCTGTGCCACGTGCCACCTTGGTGTGAGTGGATCCTCGGCGTGAAAGACGAGCCGGTGAAGGGAAAAGAGGTTCCTCTGGAATGGACTGAGACATCTGGGGGACTCTTGGAATGGTGGCACGACCCTGGAGTTCCTCTCGCCGGTCCTGTTGAGAGGGCCTCCTCTTGAGATGCGACGGGAACGCCGGGAACTCTTTCCCGACGAAGCAGGGAAAGGATCCCTCATCTCGAGCTACGAGGCGGAAACGGGGCTCCTCTGGATGTGGGCGGGACCCTCGTGATTCCTCTCGAGTGGAGACGGGTATGTCGGGGAACTTCTTGATTTGCACCAAGGGTGTGAAGGACCCTTTCGAAATTCCAGAGGTGAGGTGTGATCAGCCTCGAGACGCCTCAGCGGAAATGGGCCTCTTCTCGCCTGGAGGGGAGAACCTCCTGGATTTTCTCGAGTTGCGGCAGGTCTTCTCGAGTTACGACGGGGACCTCAGGGACCCGCTCTGGTGGCCTCAGGAAAGGCCAGTCCCCATGCGAGTTGCTAGGGGACCTCTCGGGATTCCTCTCCCGTCCATGCC
The DNA here is from genome assembly GCF_023091745.1 of Budorcas taxicolor. Taxonomy (NCBI): domain Eukaryota; kingdom Metazoa; phylum Chordata; class Mammalia; order Artiodactyla; family Bovidae; genus Budorcas; species Budorcas taxicolor. Next base: position 59,970 of record NW_026291780.1, read on the forward strand.
GGGGCCTCAGTCCTTGTGTGGAGTCGGGGCCGGAACCTGAGGATACCTCTCCAGTTTTGCCATGGATCTTGGGTTGCTTCTGAGTCTCCCCAGGGGAGTCAGGCCTCGTCTCGAGTGGGGGCATGCACGTGCGCTTTCCTCCCGAGCTGCAGCAGTAGTGTCACGCTTCCTGTCACGTGGATCAAGGGATCTGTGGCTTTTCCTCGAGGCTGTCCCTCGAGGCTTTCCCACGAAGCTTTCCCACAGGGCTGTGCCACGTGCCACCTTGGTGTGAGTCGATCCTCGGCGTGAAAGACGAGCCGGTGAAGGGAAAAGAGGTTCCTCTGGAATGGACTGAGACATCTGGGGGACTCTTGGAATGGTGGCACGACACTGGAGTTCCTCTCGCCGTTCCTGTTGAGAGGGCCTCCTCTTGAGATGCGACGGGAACGCCGGGAACTCTTTCCCGACGAAGCAGAGAATGATCCCTCATCTCGAGCTACGAGGCGGAAACGGGGCTCCTCTGGATGTGGGCGGGACTCTCGTGATTCCTCTCGAGTGGAGACGGCTAGGTCGGGGAACTTCTTGATTTGCACCAAGGGTGTGAAGGAGCCTTTCGAAGTTCCAGAGGTGAGGTGTGATCAGCCTCGAGACGCCTCAGCGGAAATGGGCCTCATCTCGCCTGGAGGGGAGAACCTCCTGGATTTTCTCGAGTTGCGGCAGGTCTTCTCGAGTTACGACGGGGACCTCAGGGACCCGCTCTGGTGGCCTCAGGAAAGGCCAGTCCCCATGCGAGTTGCTAGGGGACCTCTCGGGATTCCTCTCCCGTCCATGCCGGGGCCTCAGTCCTTGTGTGGAGTCGGGGCCGGAACCTGAGGATTCCTCTCCAGTGTTGCCATGGATCTTTGGGTGCTTCTGAGTCTCCCCAGGGGAGTCAGGCCTCGTCTCGAGTGGGGGCATGCACGTGCGCTTTCCTCCCGAGCTGCAGCAGTAGTGTCACGCTTCCTGTCACGTGGATCAAGGGATCTGTGGCTTTCCCTCGAGGCTGTCCCTCGAGGCTTTCCCACGAGGCTTTCCCACAGGGCTGTGCCACGTGCCACCTTGGTGTGAGTCGATCCTCGGCGTGAAAGACGAGCCGGTGAAGGGAAAAGAGGTTCCTCTGGAATGGACTGAGACATCTGGGGGACTCTTGGAATGGTGGCACGACCCTGGAGTTCCTCTCGCCGTTCCTGTTGATAGGGCCTCCTCTTGAGATGCGACGGGAACGCCGGGAACTCATTCCCGACGAAGCAGGGAATGATCCCTCATCTCGAGCTACGAGGCGGAAACGGGGCTCCTCTGGATGTGGGCGGGACTCTCGTGATTCCTCTCGAGTGGAGACGGCTAGGTCGGGGAACTTCTTGATTTGCACCAAGGGTGTGAAGGAGCCTTTCGAAGTTCCAGAGGTGAGGTGTGATCAGCCTCGAGACGCCTCAGCGGAAATGGGCCTCATCTCGCCTGGAGGGGAGAACCTCCTGGATTTTCTCAAGTTGCGGCAGGTCTTCTCGAGTTACGACGGGGACCTCAGGGACCCGCTCTGGTGGCCTCAGGAAAGGCCAGTCCCCATGCGAGTTGCTAGGGGACCTCTCGGGATTCCTCTCCCGTCCATGCCGGGGCCTCAGTCCTTGTGTGGAGTCGGGGCCGGAACCTGAGGATTCCTCTCCAGTGTTGCCATGGATCTTGGGGTGCTTCTGAGTCTCCCCAGGGGAGTCAGGCCTCGTCTCGAGTGGGGGCATGCACGTGCGCTTTCCTCCCGAGCTGCAGCAGTAGTGTCACGCTTCCTGTCACGTGGACCAAGGGATCTGTGGCTTTCCCTCGAGGCTGTCCCTCGAGGCTTTCCCACGAGGCTTTCCCACAGGGCTGTGCCACGTGCCACCTTGGTGTGAGTCGATCCTCGGCGTGAAAGACGAGCCGGTGAAGGGAAAAGAGGTTCCTCTGGAATGGACTGAGACATCTGGGGGACTCTTGGAATGGTGGCACGACCCTGGAGTTCCTCTCGCCGGTCCTGTTGAGAGGGCCTCCTCTTGAGATGCGACGGGAACGCCGGGAACTCTTTCCCGACGAAGCAGGGAAAGGATCCCTCATCTCGAGCTACGAGGCGGAAACGGGGCTCCTCTGGATGTGGGCGGGACCCTCGTGATTCCTCTCGAGTGGAGACGGGTATGTCGGGGAACTTCTTGATTTGCACCAAGGGTGTGAAGGACCCTTTCGAAATTCCAGAGGTGAGGTGTGATCAGCCTCGAGACGCCTCAGCGGAAATGGGCCTCTTCTCGCCTGGAGGGGAGAACCTCCTGGATTTTCTCGAGTTGCGGCAGGTCTTCTCGAGTTACGACGGGGACCTCAGGGACCCGCTCTGGTGGCCTCAGGAAAGGCCAGTCCCCATGCGAGTTGCTAGGGGACCTCTCGGGATTCCTCTCCCGTCCATGCCGGGGCCTCAGTCCTTGTGTGGAGTCGGGGCCGGAACCTGAGGATACCTCTCCAGTGTTGCCATGGATCTTGGGTTGCTTCTGAGTCTCCCCAGGGGAGTCAGGCCTCGTCTCGAGTGGGGGCATGCACGTGCGCTTTCCTCCCGAGCTGCAGCAGTAGTGTCACGCTTCCTGTCACGTGGATCAAGGGATCTGTGGCTTTTCCTCGAGGCTGTCCCTCGAGGCTTTCCCACGAGGCTTTCCCACAGGGCTGTGCCACGTGCCACCTTGGTGTGAGTCGATCCTCGGCGTGAAAGACGAGCCGGTGAAGGGAAAAGAGGTTCCTCTGGAATGGACTGAGACATCTGGGGGACTCTTGGAATGGTGGCACGACCCTGGAGTTCCTCTCGCCGTTCCTGTTGAGAGGGCCTCCTCTTGAGATGCGACGGGAACGCCGGGAACTCTTTCCCGACGAAGCAGGGAAAGGATCCCTCATCTCGAGCTACGAGGCGGAAACGGGGCTCCTCTGGATGTGGGCGGGACCCTCGTGATTCCTCTCGAGTGGAGACGGGTATGTCGGGGAACTTCTTGATTTGCACCAAGGGTGTGAAGGACCCTTTCGAAATTCCAGAGGGGAGGTGTGATCAGCCTTGACACGCCTCAGCGGAAATGAGACTCATCTCGCCTGGAGGGGAGAACCTCCTGGATTTTCTCGAGTTGCGGCAGGTCTTCTCGAGTTACGACGGGGACCTCAGGGACCCGCTCTGGTGGCCTCAGGAAAGGCCAGTCCCCATGCGAGTTGCTAGGGGACCTCTCGGGATTCCTCTCCCGTCCATGCCGGGGCCTCAGTCCTTGTGTGGAGTCGGGGCCGGAACCTGAGGATTCCTCTCCAGTGTTGCCATGGATCTTTGGGTGCTTCTGAGTCTCCCCAGGGGAGTCAGGCCTCGTCTCGAGTGGGGGCATGCACGTGCGCTTTCCTCCCGAGCTGCAGCAGTAGTGTCACGCTTCCTGTCACGTGGATCAAGGGATCTGTGGCTTTCCCTCGAGGCTGTCCCTCGAGGCTTTCCCACGAGGCTTTCCCACAGGGCTGTGCCACGTGCCACCTTGGTGTGAGTCGATCCTCGGCGTGAAAGACGAGCCGGTGAAGGGAAAAGAGGTTCCTCTGGAATGGACTGAGACATCTGGGGGACTCTTGGAATGGTGGCACGACCCTGGAGTTCCTCTCGCCGTTCCTGTTGAGAGGGCCTCCTCTTGAGATGCGACGGGAACGCCGGGAACTCATTCCCGACGAAGCAGGGAATGATCCCTCATCTCGAGCTACGAGGCGGAAACGGGGCTCCTCTGGATGTGGGCGGGACTCTCGTGATTCCTCTCGAGTGGAGACGGCTAGGTCGGGGAACTTCTTGATTTGCACCAAGGGTGTGAAGGAGCCTTTCGAAGTTCCAGAGGTGAGGTGTGATCAGCCTCGAGATGCCTCAGCGGAAATGGGCCTCATCTCGCCTGGAGGGGAGAACCTCCTGGATTTTCTCGAGTTGCGGCAGGTCTTCTCGAGTTACGACGGGGACCTCAGGGACCCGCTCTGGTGGCCTCAGGAAAGGCCAGTCCCCATGCGAGTTGCTAGGGGACCTCTCGGGATTCCTCTCCCGTCCATGCCGGGGCCTCAGTCCTTGTGTGGAGTCGGGGCCGGAACCTGAGGATTCCTCTCCAGTGTTGCCATGGATCTTGGGGTGCTTCTGAGTCTCCCCAGGGGAGTCAGGCCTCGTCTCGAGTGGGGGCATGCACGTGCGCTTTCCTCCCGAGCTGCAGCAGTAGTGTCACGCTTCCTGTCACGTGGACCAAGGGATCTGTGGCTTTCCCTCGAGGCTGTCCCTCGAGGCTTTCCCACGAGGCTTTCCCACAGGGCTGTGCCACGTGCCACCTTGGTGTGAGTCGATCCTCGGCGTGAAAGACGAGCCGGTGAAGGGAAAAGAGGTTCCTCTGGAATGGACTGAGACATCTGGGGGACTCTTGGAATGGTGGCACGACCCTGGAGTTCCTCTCGCCGGTCCTGTTGAGAGGGCCTCCTCTTGAGATGCGACGGGAACGCCGGGAACTCTTTCCCGACGAAGCAGGGAAAGGATCCCTCATCTCGAGCTACGAGGCGGAAACGGGGCTCCTCTGGATGTGGGCGGGACCCTCGTGATTCCTCTCGAGTGGAGACGGGTATGTCGGGGAACTTCTTGATTTGCACCAAGGGTGTGAAGGACCCTTTCGAAATTCCAGAGGTGAGGTGTGATCAGCCTCGAGACGCCTCAGCGGAAATGGGCCTCTTCTCGCCTGGAGGGGAGAACCTCCTGGATTTTCTCGAGTTGCGGCAGGTCTTCTCGAGTTACGACGGGGACCTCAGGGACCCGCTCTGGTGGCCTCAGGAAAGGCCAGTCCCCATGCGAGTTGCTAGGGGACCTCTCGGGATTCCTCTCCCGTCCATGCCGGGGCCTCAGTCCTTGTGTGGAGTCGGGGCCGGAACCTGAGGATACCTCTCCAGTGTTGCCATGGATCTTGGGTTGCTTCTGAGTCTCCCCAGGGGAGTCAGGCCTCGTCTCGAGTGGGGGCATGCACGTGCGCTTTCCTCCCGAGCTGCAGCAGTAGTGTCACGCTTCCTGTCACGTGGATCAAGGGATCTGTGGCTTTTCCTCGAGGCTGTCCCTCGAGGCTTTCCCACGAGGCTTTCCCACAGGGCTGTGTCACGTGCCACCTTGGTGTGAGTCGATCCTCGGCGTGAAAGACGAGCCGGTGAAGGGAAAAGAGGTTCCTCTGGAATGGACTGAGACATCTGGGGGACTCTTGGAATGGTGGCACGACCCTGGAGTTCCTCTCGCCGTTCCTGTTGAGAGGGCCTCCTCTTGAGATGCGACGGGAAGGCCGGGAACTCTTTCCCGACGAAGCAGGGAAAGGATCCCTCATCTCGAGCTACGAGGCGGAAACGGGGCTCCTCTGGATGTGGGCGGGACTCTCGTGATTCCTCTCGAGTGGAGACGGGTATGTCGGGGAACTTCTTGATTTGCACCAAGGGTGTGAAGGACCCTTTCGAAGTTCCAGAGGTGAGGTGTGATCAGCCTCGAGACGCCTCAGCGGAAATGGGCCTCATCTCGCCTGGAGGGGAGAACCTCCTGGATTTTCTCGAGTTGCGGCAGGTCTTCTCGAGTTATGACGGGGACCTCAGGGACCCGCTCTGGTGGCCTCAGGAAAGGCCAGTCCCCATGCGAGTTGCTAGGGGACCTCTCAGGATTCCTCTCCCGTCCATGCCGGGGCCTCAGTCCTTGTGTGGATTCGGGGCCGGAACCTGAGGATTCCTCTCCAGTGTTGCCAGGGATCTTGGGATGCTTCTGAGTCTTCCCAGGGGAGTCAGGCCTCGTCTCGAGTGGGGGCATGCACGTGCGCTTTCCTCCCGAGCTGCAGCAGTAGTGTCACGCTTCCTGTCACGTGGATCAAGGGATCTGTGGCTTTCCCTCGAGGCTGTCCCTCGAGGCTTTCCCACGAGGCTTTCCCACAGGGCTGTGCCACGTGCCGCCTTGGTGTGAGTCGGTCCTCGGCGTGAAAGACGAGCCGGTGAAGGGAAAAGAGGTTCCTCTGGAATGGACTGAGACATCCGGGGGACTCTTGGAATGGTGGCACGACCCTCGAGTTCCTCTCGCCGTTCCTGTTGAGAGGGCCTCCTCTTGAGATGCGACGGGAACGCCGGGAACTCTTTCCCGACGAAGCAGGGAAAGGATCCCTCATCTCGAGCTACGAGGCGGAAACGGGGCTCCTCTGGATGTGGGCGGGACTCTCGTGATTCCTCTCGAGTGGAGACGGGTATGTCGGGGAACTTCTTGATTTGCACCAAGGGTGTGAAGGACCCTTTCGAAGTTCCAGAGGTGAGGTGTGATCAGCCTCGAGACGCCTCAGCGGAAATGGGCCTCATCTCGCCTGGAGGGGAGAATCTCCTTGATTTTCTCGAGTTGTGGCAGGTCTTCTCTAGTTACGACGGGGACCTCAGGGACCCGCTCTGATGGCCTCAGGAAAGGCCAGTCCCCATGCGAGTTTCTAGGGGACCACTCGGGATTCCTCTCCCGTCCATGCCGGGGCCTCAGTCCTTGTGTGGAGTCGGGGCCGGAACCTGAGGATTCCTCTCCAGTGTTGCCATGGATCTTGGGGTGCCTCTGAGTCTCCCCAGGGGAGTCAGGCCTCGTCTCGAGTTGGGGCATGCACGTGCGCTTTCCTCCCGAGCTGCAGCAGTAGTGTCACGCTTCCTGTCACGTGGATCAAGGGATCTGTGGCTTTCCCTCGAGGCTGTCCCTCGAGGCTTTCCCACGAGGCTTTCCCACAGGGCTGTGCCACGTGCCACCTTGGTGTGAGTCGATCCTCGGCGTGAAAGACGAGCCGGTGAAGGGAAAAGAGGTTCCTCTGGAATGGACTGAGACATCTGGGGGACTCTTGGAATGGTGGCACGACCCTGGAGTTCCTCTCGCCGTTCCTGTTGAGAGGGCCTCCTCTTGAGATGCGATGGGAACGACGGGAATTCTTTCCTGACGAAGCAGGGAAAGGATCCCTCATCTCGACCTACGAGGCGGAAACGGGGTTCCTCTGGATGTGGGCGGGACCCTCGTGATTCCTCTCGAGTGGAGACGGGTATGTCGGGGAACTTCTTGATTTGCACCAAGGGTGTGAAGGACCCTTTCGAAGTTCCAGACGTGAGGTGTGATCAGCCTCGAGACTCCTCAGCGGAAATGGGCCTCATCTCGCATGGAGGGGAGAACCTCCTGGATTTTCTCGAGTTGCGGCAGGTCTTCTCGAGTTACGACGGGGACCTCAGGGACCCGCTCTGGTGGCCTCAGGAAAGGCCAGTCCCCATGCGAGTTGCTAGGGTCCCTCTCGGGATTCCTCTCCCGTCCATGCCGGGGCCTCAGTCCTTGTGTGGAGTTGGGGCCGGAACCTGAGGATTCCTCTCCAGTGTTGCCATGGATCTTGGGGTGCTTCTGAGTCTCCCCAGGGGAGTCAGGCCTCGTCTCGAGTGGGGGCATGCACGTGCGCTTTCCTACCGTGCTGCAGCAGTAGTGTCACGCTTCCTGTCACGTGGATCAAGGGATCTGTGGCTTTCCCTCGAGGCTGTCCCTCGAGGCTTTCCCACGAGGCTTTCCCACAGGGCTGTGCCACGTGCCACCTTGGTGTGAGTCGATCCTCGGCGTGAAAGACGAGCCGGTGAAGGGAAAAGAGGTTCCTCTGGAATGGACTGAGACATCTGGGGGACTCTTGGAATGGTGGCACGACCCTGGAGTTCCTCTCGCCGTTCCTGTTGAGAGGGCCTCCTCTTGAGATGCGACGGGAACGCCGGGAACTCTTTCCCGACGAAGCAGGGAAAGGATCCCTCATCTCGAGCTACGAGGCGGAAACCGGGCTTCTCTGGATGTGGGCGGGACCTTCGTGATTCCTCTCGAGTGGAGACGGGTATGTCGGGGAACTTCTTGATTTGCACCAAGGGTGTGAAGGACCCTTTCGAAGTTCCAGAGGTGAGGTGTGATCAGCCTCGAGACGCCTCAGCAGAAATGGGCCTCATCTCGCCTGGAGGGGAGAACCTCCTGGATTTTCTCGAGTTGCGGCAGGTCTTCTCGAGTTATGACGGGGACCTCAGGGACCCGCTCTGGTGGCCTCAGGAAAGGCCAGTCCCCATGCGAGTTGCTAGGGGACCTCTCAGGATTCCTCTCCCGTCCATGATGGGGCCTCAGTCCTTGTGTGGAGTCGGGGCCGGAACCTGAGGATTCCTCTCCAGTGTTGCCATGGATCTTGGGGTGCTTCTGAGTCTCCCCAGGGGAGTCAGGCCTCGTCTCGACTGGGGGCATGCACGTGCGCTTTCCTCCCGAGCTGCAGCAGTAGTGTCACGCTTCCTGTCACGTGGATCAAGGGATCTGTGGCTTTCCCTCGAGGCTGTCCCTCGAGGCTTTCCCACGAGGCTTTCCCACAGGGCTGTGCCACGTGCCACCTTGGTGTGAGTCGATCCTCGGCGTGAAAGATGAGCCGGTGAAGGGAAAAGAGGTTCCTCTGGAATGGACTGAGACATCTGGGGGAATCTTGGAATGGTGGCACGACCCTGGAGTTCCTCTCGCCGTTCCTGTTGAGAGGGCCTCCTCTTGAGATGCGACGGGAACGCTGGGAACTCTTTCCCGACGAAGCAGGGAAAGGATCCCTCATCTCGAGCTACGAGGCGGAAACGGGGCTCCTCTGGATGTGGGCGGGACCCTCGTGATTCCTCTCGAGTGGAGACGGCTAGGTCGGGGAACTTCTTGATTTGCACCAAGGGTGTGAAGGACCCTTTCGAAGTTCCAGAGGTGAGGTGTGATCAGCCTCGAGACGCCTCAGCGGAAATGGGCCTCATCTCGCCTGGAGGGGAGAACCTCCTGGATTTTCTCGAGTTGCGGCAGGTCTTCTCGAGATACGACGGGGACCTCAGGGACCCGCTCTGGTGGCCTCAGGAAAGGCCAGTCCCCATGCGAGTTGCTAGGGGACCTCTCGGGATTCCTCTCCCGTCCATGCCGGGGCCTCAGTCCTTGTGTGGATTCGGGGCCGGAACCTGAGGATTCCTCTCCAGTGTTGCCATGGATCTTGGGGTGCTTCTGAGTCTCCCCAGGGGAGTCAGGCCTCGTCTCGAGTGGGGGCATGCACGTGCGCTTTCCTCCCGAGCTGCAGCAGTAGTGTCACGCTTCCTGTCACGTGGATCAAGGGATCTGTGGCTTTCCCTCAAGGCTGTCCCTCGAGGCTTTCCCACGAGGCTTTCCCACAGGGCTGTGCCACGTGCCACCTTGGTGTGAGTCGATCCTCGGCGTGAAAGACGAGCCGGTGAAGGGAAAAGAGGTTCCTCTTGAATGGACTGAGACATCTGGGGGACTCTTGGAATGGTGGCACGACCCTGGAGTTCCTCTCGCCGTTCCTGTTGAGAGGGCCTCCTCTTGAGATGCGACGGGAACGCTGGGAACTCTTTCCCGACGAAGCAGGGAAAGGATCCCTCATCTCGAGCTACGAGGCGGAAACGGGGCTCCTCTGGATGTGGGCGGGACCCTCGTGATTCCTCTCGAGTGGAGACTGCTAGGTCGGGGAACTTCTTGATTTGCACCAAGGGTGTGAAGGACCCTTTCGAAGTTCCAGAGGTGAGGTGTGATCAGCCTCGAGACGCCTCAGCGGAAATGGGCCTCATCTCACCTGGAGGGGAGAACCTCCTGGATTTTCTCGAGTTGCGGCAGGTCTTCTCGAGTTACGACGGGGACCTCAGGGACCCGCTCTTGTGGCCTCAGGAAAGGCCAGTCCCCATGCGAGTTGCTAGGGGACCTCTCGGGATTCCTCTCCCGTCCATGCCGGGGCCTCAGTCCTTGTGTGGAGTCGGGGCCGGAACCTGAGGATTCCTCTCCAGTGTTGCCAGGGATCTTGGGATGCTTCTGAGTCTCCCCAGGGGAGTCAGGCCTCGTCTCGAGTGGGGGCATGCACGTGCGCTTTCCTCCCGAGCTGCAGCAGTAGTGTCACGCTTCCTGTCACGTGGATCAAGGGATCTGTGGCTTTCCCTCGAGGCTGTCCCTCGAGGCTTTCCCACGAGGCTTTCCCACAGGGCTGTGCCACGTGCCACCTTGGTGTGAGTCGATCCTCGGCGTGAAAGACGAGCCGGTGAAGGGAAAAGAGGTTCCTCTGGAATGGACTGAGACATCTGGGGGACTCTTGGAATGGTGGCACGACCCTGGAGTTCCTCTCGCCGTTCCTGTTGAGAGGGCCTCCTCTTGAGATGCGACGGGAACACCGGGAACTCTTTCCCGACGAAGCAGGGAAAGGATCCCTCATCTCGACCTACGAGGCGGAAACCGGGCTCCTCTGGATGTGGGCGGGACCCTCGTGATTCCTCTCGAGTGGAGACGGCTAGGTCGGGGAACTTCTTGATTTGCACCAAGGGTGTGAAGGACCCTTTCGAAGTTCCAGAGGTGAGGTGTGATCAGCCTCGAGACGCCTCAGCGGAAATGGGCCTCATCTCGCCTGGAGGGGAGAACCTCCTGGATTTTCTCGAGTTGCGGCAGGTCTTCTCGAGTTACGACGGGGACCTCAGGGACCCGCTCTGGTGGCCTCAGGAAAGGCCAGTCCCCATGCGAGTTGCTAGGGGACCTCTCGGGATTCCTCTCCCGTCCATGCCGGGGCCTCAGTCCTTGTGTGGAGTCGGGGCCGGAACCTGAGGATTCCTCTCCAGTGTTGCCATGGATCTTGGGGTGCTTCTGAGTCTCCCCAGGGGAGTCAGGCCTCGTCTCGAGTGGGGGCATGCACGTGCACTTTCCTCCCGAGCTGCAGCAGTAGTGTCACGCTTCCTGTCACGTGGATCAAGGGATCTGTGGCTTTCCCTCGAGGCTGTCCCTCGAGGCTTTCCCACGAGGCTTTCCCATAGGGCTGTGCCACGGGCCACCTTGGTGTGAGTCGATCCTCGGCGTGAAATACGAGCCGGTGAAGGGAAAAGAGGTTCCTCTGGAATGGACTGAGACATCTGGGGGACTCTTGGAATGGTGGCACGACCCTGGAGTTCCTCTCGCCGTTCCTGTTGAGAGGGCCTCCACTTGAGATGCGACGGGAACGCTGGGAACTCTTTCCCGACGAAGCATGGAAAGGATCCCTCATCTCGACCTACGAGGCGGAAACGGGGCTCCTCTGGATGTGGGCGGGACCCTCGTGATTCCTCTCGAGTGGAGACGGCTAGGTCGGGGAACTTCTTGATTTGCACCAAGGGTGTGAAGGACCCTTTCGAAGTTCCAGAGGTGAGGTGTGATCAGCCTCGAGACGCCTCAGCGGAAATGGGCCTCATCTCACCTGGAGGGGAGAACCTCCTGGATTTTCTCGAGTTGCGGCAGGTCTTCTCGAGTTACGACGGGGACCTCAGGGACCCGCTCTGGTGGCCTCAGGAAAGGCCAGTCCCCATGCGAGTTGCTAGGGGACCTCTCGGGATTCCTCTCCCGTCCATGCCGGGGCCTCAGTCCTTGTGTGGAGTCGGGGCCGGAACCTGAGGATTCCTCTCCAGTGTTGCCAGGGATCTTGGGATGCTTCTGAGTCTCCCCAGGGGAGTCAGGCCTCGTCTCGAGTGGGGGCATGCACGTGCGCTTTCCTCCCGAGCTGCAGCAGTAGTGTCACGCTTCCTGTCACGTGGATCAAGGGATCTGTGGCTTTCCCTCGAGGCTGTCCCTCGAGGCTTTCCCACGAGGCTTTCCCACAGGGCTGTGCCACGTGCCACCTTGGTGGGAGTCGATCCTCGGCGTGAAAGACGAGCCGGTGAAGGGAAAAGAGGTTCCTCTGGAATGGACTGAGACATCTGGGGGACTCTTGGAATGGTGGCACGACCCTGGAGTTCCTCTCGCCGTTCCTGTTGAGAGGGCCTCCTCTTGAGATGCGACGGGAACGCCGGGAACTCATTCCCGACGAAGCAGGGAAAGGATCCCTCATCTCGACCTACGAGGCGGAAACCGGGCTACTCTGGATGTGGGCGGGACCCTCGTGATTCCTCTCGAGTGGAGACGGCTAGGTCGGGGAACTTCTTGATTTGCACCAAGGGTGTGAAGGACCCTTTCGAAGTTCCAGAGGTGAGGTGTGATCAGCCTCGAGACGCCTCAGCGGAAATGGGCCTCATCTCGCCTGGAGGGGAGAACCTCCTGGATTTTCTCGAGTTGCGGCAGGTCTTCTCGAGTTACGACCGGGACCTCAGGGACCCGCTCTGGTGGCCTCAGGAAAGGCCAGTCCCCATGCGAGTTGCTAGGGGACCTCTCGGGATTCCTCTCCCGTCCATGCCGGGGCCTCAGTCCTTGTGTGGAGTCGGGGCCGGAACCTGAGGATTCCTCTCCAGTGTTGCCATGGATCTTGGGGTGCTTCTGAGTCTCCCCAGGGGAGTCAGGCCTCGTCTCGAGTGGGGGCATGCACGTGCGCTTTCCTCCCGAGCTGCAGCAGTAGTGTCACGCTTCCTGTCACGTGGATCAAGGGATCTGTGGCTTTCCCTCGAGGCTGTCCCTCGAGGCTTTCCCACGAGGCTTTCCCATAGGGCTGTGCCACGGGCCACCTTGGTGTGAGTCGATCCTCGGCGTGAAATACGAGCCGGTGAAGGGAAAAGAGGTTCCTCTGGAATGGACTGAGACATCTGGGGGACTCTTGGAATGGTGGCACGACCCTGGAGTTCCTCTCGCCGTTCCTGTTGAGAGGGCCTCCACTTGAGATGCGACGGGAACGCTGGGAACTCTTTCCCGACGAAGCAGGGAAAGGATCCCTCATCTCGACCTACGAGGCGGAAACGGGGCTCCTCTGGATGTGGGCGGGACCCTCGTGATTCCTCTCGAGTGGAGACGGCTAGGTCGGGGAACTTCTTGATTTGCACCAAGGGTGTGAAGGACCCTTTCGAAGTTCCAGAGGTGAGGTGTGATCAGACTCGAGACGCCTCAGCGGAAATGGGCCTCATCTCACCTGGAGGGGAGAACCTCCTGGATTTTCTCGAGTTGCGGCAGGTCTTCTCGAGTTACGACGGGGACCTCAGGGACCCGCTCTGGTGGCCTCAGGAAAGGCCAGTCCCCATGCGAGTTTCTAGGGGACCTCTCGAGATTCCTCTCCCGTCCATGCCGGGGCCTCAGTCCTTGTGTGGAGTCGGGGCCGGAACCTGAGGATTCCTCTCCAGTGTTGCCAGGGATCTTGGGATGCTTCTGAGTCTCCCCAGGGGAGTCAGGCCTCGTCTCGAGTGGGGGCATGCACGTGCGCTTTCCTCCCGAGCTGCAGCAGTAGTGTCACGCTTCCTGTCACGTGGATCAAGGGATCTGTGGCTTTCCCTCGAGGCTGTCCCTCGAGGCTTTCCCACGAGGCTTTCCCACAGGGCTGTGCCACGTGCCACCTTGGTGTGAGTCGATCCTCGGCGTGAAAGACGAGCCGGTGAAGGGAAAAGAGGTTCCTCTGGAAAGGACTGAGACATCTGGGGGACTCTTGGAATGGTGGCACGACCCTGGAGTTCCTCTCGCCGTTCCTGTTGAGAGGGCCTCCTCTTGAGATGCGACGGGAACGCCGGGAACTCTTTCCCGACGAAGCAGGGAAAGGATCCCTCATCTCGAGCTACGAGGCGGAAACCGGGCTACTCTGGATGTGGGCGGGACCCTCGTGATTCCTCTCGAGTGGAGACGGGTATGTCGGGGAACTTCTTGATTTGCACCAAGGGTGTGAAGGACCCTTTCGAAGTTCCAGAGGTGAGGTGTGATCAGCCTCGAGACGCCTCAGCGGAAATGGGCCTCATCTCGCCTGGAGGGGAGAACCTCCTGGATTTTCTCGAGTTGCGGCAGGTCTTCTCGTGTTACGACGGGGACCTCAGGGACCCGCTCTGGTGGCCTCAGGAAAGGCCAGTCCCCATGCGAGTTGCTAGGGGACCTCTCGGGATTCCTCTCCCGTCCATGCCGGGGCCTCAGTCCTTGTGTGGAGTCGGGGCCGGAACCTGAGGATTCCTCTCCAGTGTTGCCATGGATCTTGGGGTGCTTCTGAGTCTCCCCAGGGGAGTCAGGCCTCGTCTCGAGTGGGGGCATGCACGTGCGCTTTCCTCCCGAGCTGCAGCAGTAGTGTCACGCTTCCTGTCACGTGGATCAAGGGATCTGTGGCTTTCCCTCGAGGCTGTCCCTCGAGGCTTTCCCACGAGGCTTTCCCACAGGGCTGTGCCACGTGCCACCTTGGTTTGAGTCGATCCTCGGCGTGAAAGACGAGCCGGTGAAGGGAAAAGAGGTTCCTCTGGAATGGACTGAGACATCTGGGGGACTCTTGAAATGGTGGCACGACCCTGGAGTTCCTCTCGCCGTTCCTGTTGAGAGGGCCTCCTCTTGAGATGCGACGGGAACGCCGGGAACTCTTTCCCGACGAAGCAGGGAAAGGATCCCTCATCTCGAGCTACGAGGCGGAAACGGGGCTCCTCTGGATGGGGGCGGGACCCTCGTGATTCCTCTCGAGTGGAGACGGCTAGGTCGGGGAACTTCTTGATTTGCACCGAGGGTGTGAAGGACCCTTTCGAAGTTCCAGAGGTGAGGTGTGATCAGCCTCGTGACGCCTCAGCAGAAATGGGCCTCATCTCGCCTGGAGGGGAGAACCTCCTGGATTTTCTCGAGTTGCGGCAGGTATTCTCGAGTTACGACGGGGACCTCAGGGACCCGCTCTGGTGGCCTCAGGAAAAGCCAGTCCCCATGCGAGTTGCTAGGGGACCTCTCGGGATTCCTCTCCCGTCCATGCCGGGGCCTCAGTCCTTGTGTGGAGTCGGGGCCGGAACCTGAGGATTCCTCTCCAGTGTTGCCATGGATCTTGGGGTGCTTCTGAGTCTCCCCAGGGGAGTCAGGCCTCGTCTCGAGTGGGGTCATGCACGTGCGCTTTCCTCCCGAGCTGCAGCAGTAGTGTCACGCTTCCTGTCACGTGGATCAAGGGATCTGTGGCTTTCCCTCGAGGCTGTCCCTCGAGGCTTTCCCACGATGCTTTCCCACAGGGCTGTGCCACGTGCCACCTTGGTGTGAGTCGATCCTCGGCGTGAAAGACGAGCCGGTGAAGGGAAAAGAGGTTCCTCTGGAATGGACTGAGACATCTGGGGGACTCTTGGAATGGTGGCACGACCCTGGAGTTCCTCTCGCCGTTCCTGTTGAGAGGGCCTCCTCTTGAGATGCGACGGGAACGCCGGGAACTCTTTCCCGACGAAGCAGGGAAAGGATCCCTCATCTCGAGCTACGAGGCGGAAACGGGGCTCCTCTGGATGTGGGCGGGACCCTCGTGATTCCTCTCGAGTGGAGACGGGTATGTCGGGGAACTTCTTGATTTGCACCAAGGGTGTGAAGGACCCTTTCGAAGTTCCAGAGGTGAGGTGTGATCAGCCTCGAGACGCCTCAGCGGAAATGGGCCTCATCTCGCCTGGAGGGGAGAACCTCCTGGATTTTCTCGAGTTGCGGCAGGTCTTCTCGAGTTACGACGGGGACCTCAGGGACCCGCTCTGGTGGCCTCAGGAAAAGCCAGTCCCCATGCGAGTTGCAAGAGGACCTCTCGGGATTCCACTCCCGTCCATGCCGGGGCCTCAGTCCTTGTGTGGAGTCGGGGCCGGAACCTGAGGATTCCTCTCCAGTGTTGCCATGGATTTTGGGGTGCTTCTGAGTCTCCCCAGGGGAGTCAGGCCTCGTCTCGAGTGGGGGCATGCACGTGCGCTTTCCTCCCGAGCTGCAGCAGTAGTGTCACGCTTCCTGTCACGTGGATCAAGGGATCTGTGGCTTTCCCTCGAGGCTGTCCCTCGAGGCTTTCCCACGAGGCTTTCCCACAGGGCTGTGCCACGTGCCACCTTGGTGTGAGTCGATCCTCGGCGTGAAAGACGAGCCGGTGAAGGGAAAAGAGGTTCCTCTGGAATGGACTGAGACATCTGGGGGACTCTTGGAATGGTGGCACGACCCTGGAGTTCCTCTCGCCGTTCCTGTTGAGAGGGCCTCCTCTTGAGATGCGACGGGAACGCCGGGAACTCTTTCCCGACGAAGCAGGGAAAGGATACCTCATCTGGACCTACGAGGCGGAAACCGGGCTACTCTGGATGTGGGCGGAACCCTCGTGATTCCTCTCGAGTGGAGACGGCTAGGTCGGGGAACTTCTTGATTTGCACCAAGGGTGTGAAGGACCCTTTCGAAGTTCCAGAGGTGAGGTGTGATCAGCCTCGAGACGCCTCAGCGGAAATGGGCCTCATCTCGCCTGGAGGGGAGAACCTCCTGGATTTTCTCGAGTTGCAGCAGGTCTTCTCGAGTTACGACGGGGACCTCAGGGACCCGCTCTGGTGACCTCAGGAAAGGCCAGTCCCCATGCGAGTTGATAGGGGACCTCTCGGGATTCCTCTCCCGTCCATGCCGGGGCCTCAGTCCTTGTGTGGAGTCGGGGCCGGAACCTGAGGATTCCTCTCCAGTGTTGCCATGGATCTTGGGGTGCTTCTGAGTCTCCCCAGGGGAGTCAGGCCTCGTCTCGAGTGGGGTCATGCACGTGCGCTTTCCTCCCGAGCTGCAGCAGTAGTGTCACGCTTCCTCTCACGTGGATCAAGGGATCTGTGGCTTTCCCTCGAGGCTGTCCCTCGAGGCTTTCCCACGAGGCTTTCCCACAGGGCTGTGCCACGTGCCACCTTGGTGTGAGTCGATACTCGGCGTGAAAAACGAGCCGGTGAAGGGAAAAGAGGTTCCTCTGGAATGGACTGAGACATCTGGGGGACTCTTGGAATGGTGGCACGACCCTGGAGTTCCTCTCGCCGTTCCTGTTGAGAGGGCCTCCTCTTGAGATGCGACGGGAACGCCGGGAACTCTTTCCCGACGAAGCAGGGAAAGGATCCCTCATCTCGAGCTACGAGGCGGAAACCGGGCTACTCTGGATGTGGGCGGAACCCTCGTGATTCCTCTCGAGTGGAGACGGCTAGGTCGGGGAACTTCTTGATTTGCACCAAGGGTGTGAAGGACCCTTTCGAAGTTCCAGAGGTGAGGTGTGATCAGCCTCGAGACGCCTCAGCGGAAATGGGCCTCATCTCGCCTGGAGGGGAGAACCTCCTGGATTTTCTCGAGTTGCGGCAGGTCTTCTCGAGTTACGACGGGGACCTCAGGGACCCGCTCTGGTGGCCTCAGGAAAGGCCAGTCCCCATGCGAGTTGCAAGGGGACCTCTCGGGATTCCACTCCCGTCCATGCCGGGACCTCAGTCCTTGTGTGGAGTCGGGGCCGGAACCTGAGGATTCCTCTCCAGTGTTGCCATGGATTTTGGGGTGCTTCTGAGTCTCCCCAGGGGAGTCAGGCCTCGTCTCGAGTGGGGGCATGCACGTGCGCTTTCCTCCCGAGCTGCAGCAGTAGTGTCACGCTTCCTGTCACGTGGATCAAGGGATCTGTGGCTTTCTCTCGAGGCTGTCCCTCGAGGCTTTCCCACGAGGCTTTCCCACAGGGCTGTGCCACGTGCCACCTTGGTGTGAGTCGATCCTCGGCGTGAAAGACGAGCCGGTGAAGGGAAAAGAGGTTCCTCTGGAATGGACTGAGACATCTGGGGGACTCTTGGAATGGTGGCACGACCCTGGAGTTCCTCTCGCCGTTCCTGTTGAGAGGGCCTCCTCTTGAGATGCGACGGGAATGCCGGGAACTCTTTCCCAACGAAGCAGGGAAAGGATCCCTCATCTCGACCTACGAGGCGGAAACCGGGCTACTCTGGATGTGGGCGGAACCCTCGTGATTCCTCTCGAGTGGAGACGGCTAGGTCGGGGAACTTCTTGATTTGCACCAAGGGTGTGAAGGACCCTTTCGAAGTTCCAGAGGTGAGGTGTGATCAGCCTCGAGACGCCTCAGCGGAAATGGGCCTCATCTCGCCTGGAGGGGAGAACCTCCTGGATTTTCTCGAGTTGCGGCAGGTCTTCTCGAGTTACGACGAGGACCTCAGGGACCCGCTCTGGTGGCCTCAGGAAAGGCCAGTCCCCATGCGAGTTGCTAGGGGACCTCTCGGGATTCCTCTCCCGTCCATGCCGGGGCCTCAGTCCTTGTGTGGAGTCGGGGCCGGAACCTGAGGATTCCTCTGCAGTGTTGCCATGGATCTTGGGGTGCTTCTGAGTCTCCCCAGGGGAGTCAGGCCCCGTCTCGAGTGGGGGCATGCACGTGCGCATTCCTCCCGAGCTGCAGCAGTAGTGTCACGCTTCCTGTCACGTGGATCAAGGGATCTGTGGCTTTCCCTCGAGGCTGTCCCTCGAGGCTTTCCCACGAGGCTTTCCCACAGGGCTGTGCCACGTGCCACCTTGGTGTGAGTCGATCCTCGGCGTGAAAGACGAGCCGGTGAAGGGAAAAGAGGTTCCTCTGGAATGGACTGAGACATCTGGGGGACTCTTGGAATGGTGGCACGACCCTGGAGTTCCTCTCGCCGTTCCTGTTGAGAGGGCCTCCTCTTGAGATGCGACGGGAACGCCGGGAACTCTTTCCCGACGAAGCAGGGAAAGGATCCCTCATCTCGAGCTACGAGGCGGAAACGGGGCTCCTCTGGATGGGGGCGGGACCCTCGTGATTCCTCTCGAGTGGAGACGGCTAGGTCGGGGAACTTCTTGATTTGCACCAAGGGTGTGAAGGACCCTTTCGAAGTTCCAGAGGTGAGGTGTGATCAGCCTCGAGACGCCTCATCAGAAATGGGCCTCATCTCGCCTGGAGGGGAGAACCTCCTGGATTTTCTCGAGTTGCGGCAGGTATTCTGGAGTTACGACGGGGACCTCAGGGACCCGCTCTGGTGGCCTCAGGAAAAGCCAGTCCCCATGCGAGTTGATAGGGGACCTCTCGGGATTCCTCTCCCGTCCATGCCGGGGCCTCAGTCCTTGTGTGGAGTCGGGGCCGGAACCTGAGGATTCCTCTCCAGTGTTGCCATGGATCTTGGGGTGCTTCTGAGTCTCCCCAGGGGAGTCAGGCCTCGTCTCGAGTGGGGTCATGCACGTGCGCTTTCCTCCCGAGCTGCAGCAGTAGTGTCACGCTTCCTGTCACGTGGATCAAGGGATCTGTGGCTTTCCCTCGAGGCTGTCCCTCGAGGCTTTCCCACGAGGCTTTCCCACAGGGCTGTGCCACGTGCCACCTTGGTGTGAGTCGATCCTCGGCGTGAAAGACGAGCCGGTGAAGGGAAAAGAGGTTCCTCTGGAATGGACTGAGACATCTGGGGGACTCTTGGAATGGTGGCACGACCCTGGAGTTCCTCTCGCCGTTCCTGTTGAGAGGGCCTCCTCTTGAGATGCGACGGGAACGCCGGGAACTCTTTCCCGACGAAGCAGGGAAAGGATCCCTCATCTCGAGCTACGAGGCGGAAACGGGGCTCCTCTGGATGTGGGCGGGACCCTCGTGATTCCTCTCGAGTGGAGACGGGTATGTCGGGGAACTTCTTGATTTGCACCAAGGGTGTGAAGGACCCTTTCGAAGTTCCAGAGGTGAGGTGTGATCAGCCTCGAGACGCCTCAGCGGAAATGGGCCTCATCTCGCCTGGAGGGGAGAACCTCCTGGATTTTCTCGAGTTGCGGCAGGTCTTCTCGAGTTACGACGGGGACCTCAGGGACCCGCTCTGGTGGCCTCAGGAAAGGCCAGTCCCCATGCGAGTTGCAAGGGGACCTCTCGGGATTCCACTCCCGTCCATGCCGGGGCCTCAGTCCTTGTGTGGAGTCGGGGCCGGAACCTGAGGATTCCTCTGCAGTGTTGCCATGGATCTTGGGGTGCTTCTGAGTCTCCCCAGGGGAGTCAGGCCCCGTCTCGAGTGGGGGCATGCACGTTCGCTTTCCTCCCGAGCTGCAGCAGTAGTGTCACGCTTCCTGTCACGTGGATCAAGGGATCTGTGGCTTTCCCTCGAGGCTGTCCCTCGAGGCTTTCCCACGAGGCTTTCCCACAGGGCTGTGCCACGTGCCACCTTGGTGTGAGTCGATCCTCGGCGTGAAAGACGAGCCGGTGAAGGGAAAAGAGGTTCCTCTGGAATGGACTGAGACATCTGGGGGACTCTTGGAATGGTGGCACGACCCTGGAGTTCCTCTCGCCGTTCCTGTTGAGAGGGCCTCCTCTTGAGATGCGACGGGAACGCCGGGAACTCTTTCCCGACGAAGCAGGGAAAGGATCCCTCATCTCGACCTACGAGGCGGAAACCGGGCTACTCTGGATGTGGGCGGGACCCTCGTGATTCCTCTCGAGTGGAGACGGCTAGGTCGGGGAACTTCTTGATTTGCACCAAGGGTGTGAAGGACCCTTTCGAAGTTCCAGAGGTGAGGTGTGATCAGCCTCGAGACGCCTCAGCGGAAATGGGCCTCATCTCGCCTGGAGGGGAGAACCTCCTGGATTTTCTCGAGTTGCGGCAGGTCTTCTCGAGTTACGACGGGGACCTCAGGGACCCGCTCTGGTGGCCTCAGGAAAGGCCAGTCCCCATGCGAGTTGCAAGGGGACCTCTCGGGATTCCTCTCCCGTCCATGCCGGGGCCTCAGTCCTTGTGTGGAGTCGGGGCCGGAACCTGAGGATTCCTCTCCAGTGTTGCCATGGATCTTGGGGTGCTTCTGAGTCTCCCCAGGGGAGTCAGGCCTCGTCTCGAGTGGGGTCATGCACGTGCGCTTTCCTCCCGAGCTGCAGCAGTAGTGTCACGCTTCCTGTCACGTGGATCAAGGGATCTGTGGCTTTCCCTCGAGGCTGTCCCTCGAGGCTTTCCCACGAGGCTTTCCCACAGGGCTGTGCCACGTGCCACCTTGGTGTGAGTCGATCCTCGGCGTGAAAGACGAGCCGGTGAAGGGAAAAGAGGTTCCTCTGGAATGGACTGAGACATCTGGGGGACTCTTGGAATGGTGGCACGACCCTGGAGTTCCTCTCGCCGTTCCTGTTGAGAGGGCCTCCTCTTGAGATGCGACGGGAACGCCGGGAACTCTTTCCCGACGAAGCAGGGAAAGGATCCCTCATCTCGAGCTACGAGGCGGAAACGGGGCTCCTCTGGATGTGGGCGGGACCCTCGTGATTCCTCTCGAGTGGAGACGGGTATGTCGGGGAACTTCTTGATTTGCACCAAGGGTGTGAAGGACCCTTTCGAAGTTCCAGAGGTGAGGTGTGATCAGCCTCGAGACGCCTCAGCGGAAATGGGCCTCATCTCGCCTGGAGGGGAGAACCTCCTGGATTTTCTCGAGTTGCGGCAGGTCTTCTCGAGTTACGACGGGGACCTCAGGGACCCGCTCTGGTGGCCTCAGGAAAGGCCAGTCCCCATGCGAGTTGCAAGGGGACCTCTCGGGATTCCACTCCCGTCCATGCCGGGGCCTCAGTCCTTGTGTGGAGTCGGGGCCGGAACCTGAGGATTCCTCTGCAGTGTTGCCATGGATCTTGGGGTGCTTCTGAGTCTCCCCAGGGGAGTCAGGCCCCGTCTCGAGTGGGGGCATGCACGTTCGCTTTCCTCCCGAGCTGCAGCAGTAGTGTCACGCTTCCTGTCACGTGGATCAAGGGATCTGTGGCTTTCCCTCGAGGCTGTCCCTCGAGGCTTTCCCACGAGGCTTTCCCACAGGGCTGTGCCACGTGCCACCTTGGTGTGAGTCGATCCTCGGCGTGAAAGACGAGCCGGTGAAGGGAAAAGAGGTTCCTCTGGAATGGACTGAGACATCTGGGGGACTCTTGGAATGGTGGCACGACCCTGGAGTTCCTCTCGCCGTTCCTGTTGAGAGGGCCTCCTCTTGAGATGCGACGGGAACGCCGGGAACTCTTTCCCGACGAAGCAGGGAAAGGATCCCTCATCTCGACCTACGAGGCGGAAACCGGGCTACTCTGGATGTGGGCGGGACCCTCGTGATTCCTCTCGAGTGGAGACGGCTAGGTCGGGGAACTTCTTGATTTGCACCAAGGGTGTGAAGGACCCTTTCGAAGTTCCAGAGGTGAGGTGTGATCAGCCTCGAGACGCCTCAGCGGAAATGGGCCTCATCTCGCCTGGAGGGGAGAACCTCCTGGATTTTCTCGAGTTGCGGCAGGTCTTCTCGAGTTACGACGGGGACCTCAGGGACCCGCTCTGGTGGCCTCAGGAAAGGCCAGTCCCCATGCGAGTTGCAAGGGGACCTCTCGGGATTCCTCTCCCGTCCATGCCGGGGCCTCAGTCCTTGTGTGGAGTCGGGGCCGGAACCTGAGGATTCCTCTCCAGTGTTGCCATGGATCTTGGTGTGCTTCTGAGTCTCCCCAGGGGAGTCAGGCCTCGTCTCGAGTGGGGGCATGCACGTGCACTTTCCTCCCGAGCTGCAGCAGTAGTGTCACGCTTCCTGTCACGTGGATCAAGGGATCTGTGGCTTTCCCTCGAGGCTGTCCCTCGAGGCTTTCCCACGAGGCTTTCCCACAGGGCTGTGCCACGTGCCACCTTGGTGTTAGTCGATCCTCGGCGTGAAAGACGAGCCGGTGAAGGGAAAAGAGGTTCCTCTGGAATGGACTGAGACATCTGGGGGACTCTTGGAATGGTGGCACGACCCTGGAGTTCCTCTCGCCGTTCCTGTTGAGAGGGCCTCCTCTTGAGATGCGACGGGAACGCTGGGAACTCTTTCCCGACGAAGCAGGGAAAGGATCCCTCATCTCGAGCTACGAGGCGGAAACGGGGCTCCTCTGGATGTGGGCGGGACCCTCGTGATTCCTCTCGAGTGGAGACGGCTAGGTCGGGGAACTTCTTGATTTGCACCAAGGGTGTGAAGGACCCTTTCGAAGTTCCAGAGGTGAGGTGTGATCAGCCTCGAGACGCCTCGGCGGAAATGGGCCTCATCTCGCCTGGAGGGGAGAACCTCCTGGATTTTCTCGAGTTGCGGCAGGTCTTCTCGAGTTACGACGGGGACCTCAGGGACCCGCTCTGGTGGCCTCAGGAAAGGCCAGTCCCCATGCGAGTTGCTAGGGGACCTCTCGGGATTCCTCTCCCGTCCATGCCGGGGCCTCAGTCCTTGTGTGGAGTCGGGGCCGGAACCTGAGGATTCCTCTCCAGTGTTGCCATGGATCTTGGGGTGCTTCTGAGTCTCCCCAGGGGAGTCAGGCCTCGTCTCGAGTGGGGGCATGCACGTGCGCTTTCCTCCCGAGCTGCAGCAGTAGTGTCACGCTTCCTGTCACGTGGATCAAGGGATCTGTGGCTTTCCCTCGAGGCTGTCCCTCGAGGCTTTCCCACGAGGCTTTCCCACAGGGCTGTGCCACGTGCCACCTTGGTTTGAGTCGATCCTCGGCGTGAAAGACGAGCCGGTGAAGGGAAAAGAGGTTCCTCTGGAATGGACTGAGACATCTGGGGGACTCTTGAAATGGTGGCACGACCCTGGAGTTCCTCTCGCCGTTCCTGTTGAGAGGGCCTCCTCTTGAGATGCGACGGGAACGCCGGGAACTCTTTCCCGACGAAGCAGGGAAAGGATCCCTCATCTCGAGCTACGAGGCGGGAAACGGGGCTCCTCTGGATGGGGGCGGGACCCTCGTGATTCCTCTCGAGTGGAGACGGGTATGTCGGGGAACTTCTTGATTTGCACCAAGGGTGTGAAGGACCCTTTCGAAGTTCCAGAGGTGAGGTGTGATCAGCCTCGAGACGCCTCAGCAGAAATGGGCCTCATCTCGCCTGGAGGGGAGAACCTCCTGGATTTTCTCGAGTTGCGGCAGGTATTCTCGAGTTACGACGGGGACCTCAGGGACCCGCTCTGGTGGCCTCAGGAAAAGCCAGTCCCCATGCGAGTTGATAGGGGACCTCTCGGGATTCCGCTCCCGTCCATGCCGGGGCCTCAGTCCTTGTGTGGAGTCGGGGCCGGAACCTGAGGATTCCTCTCCAGTGTTGCCATGGATCTTGGGGTGCTTCTGAGTCTCCCCAGGGGAGTCAGGCCTCGTCTCGAGTGGGGTCATGCACGTGCGCTTTCCTCCCGAGCTGCAGCAGTAGTGTCACGCTTCCTGTCACGTGGATCAAGGGATCTGTGGCTTTCCCTCGAGGCTGTCCCTCGAGGCTTTCCCACGAGGCTTTCCCACAGGGCTGTGCCACGTGCCACCTTGGTGTGAGTCGATCCTCGGCGTGAAAGACGAGCCGGTGAAGGGAAAAGAGGTTCCTCTGGAATGGACTGAGACATCTGGGGGACTCTTGGAATGGTGGCACGACCCTGGAGTTCCTCTCGCCGTTCCTGTTGAGAGGGCCTCCTCTTGAGATGCGACGGGAACGCCGGGAACTCTTTCCCGACGAAGCAGGGAAAGGATCCCTCATCTCGAGCTACGAGGCGGAAACGGGGCTCCTCTGGATGTGGGCGGGACCCTCGTGATTCCTCTCGAGTGGAGACGGGTATGTCGGGGAACTTCTTGATTTGCACCAAGGGTGTGAAGGACCCTTTCGAAGTTCCAGAGGTGAGGTGTGATCAGCCTCGAGATGCCTCAGCGGAAATGGGCCTCATCTCGCCTGGAGGGGAGAACCTCCTGGATTTTCTCGAGTTGCGGCAGGTCTTCTCGAGTTACGACGGGGACCTCAGGGACCCGCTCTGGTGGCCTCAGGAAAGGCCAGTCCCCATGCGAGTTGCAAGGGGACCTCTCGGGATTCACCTCCCGTCCATGCCGGGGCCTCAGTCCTTGTGTGGAGTCGGGGCCGGAACCTGAGGATTCCTCTCCAGTGTTGCCATGGATTTTGGGGTGCTTCTGAGTCTCCCCAGGGGAGTCAGGCCTCGTCTCGAGTGGGGGCATGCACGTGCGCTTTCCTCCCGAGCTGCAGCAGTAGTGCCACGCTTCCTGTCACGTGGATCAAGGGATCTGTGGCTTTCCCTCGAGGCTGTCCCTCGAGGCTTTCCCACAGGGCTGTGTCACGTGCCACCTTGGTGTGAGTCGATCCTCGGCGTGAAAGACGAGCCGGTGAAGGGAAAAGAGGTTCCTCTGGAATGGACTGAGACATCTGGGGGACTCTTGGAATGGTGGCACGACCCTGGAGTTCCTCTCGCCGTTCCTGTTGAGAGGGCCTCCTCTTGAGATGCGACGGGAACGCCGGGAACTCTTTCCCAACGAAGCAGGGAAAGGATCCCTCATCTCGAGCTACGAGGCGGAAACCGGGCTACTCTGGATGTGGGCGGAACCCTCGTGATTCCTCTCGAGTGGAGACGGCTAGGTCGGGGAACTTCTTGATTTGCACCAAGGGTGTGAAGGACCCTTTCGAAGTTCCAGAGGTGAGGTGTGATCAGCCTCGAGACGCCTCAGCGGAAATGGGCCTCATCTCGCCTGGAGGGGAGAACCTCCTGGATTTTCTCGAGTTGCGGCAGGTCTTCTCGAGTTACGACGGGGACCTCAGGGACCCGCTCTGGTGGCCTCAGGAAAGGCCAGTCCCCATGCGAGTTGCTAGGGGACCTCTCGGGATTCCTCTCCCGTCCATGCCGGGGCCTCAGTCCTTGTGTGGAGTCGGGGCCGGAACCTGAGGATTCCTCTCCAGTGTTGCCATGGATCTTGGGGTGCTTCTGAGTCTCCCCAGGGGAGTCAGGCCTCGTCTCGAGTGGGGGCATGCACGTGCACTTTCCTCCCGAGCTGCAGCAGTAGTGTCACGCTTCCTGTCACGTGGATCAAGGGATCTGTGGCTTTCCCTCGAGGCTGTCCCTCGAGGCTTTCCCACGAGGCTTTCCCACAGGGCTGTGCCACGTGCCACCTTGGTGTGAGTCGATCCTCGGCGTGAAAGACGAGCCGGTGAAGGGAAAAGAGGTTCCTCTGGAATGGACTGAGACATCTGGGGGACTCTTGGAATGGTGGCACGACCCTGGAGTTCCTCTCGCCGTTCCTGTTGAGAGGGCCTCCTCTTGAGATGCGACGGGAACACTGGGAACTCTTTCCCGACGAAGCAGGGAAAGGATCCCTCATCTCGAGCTACGAGGCGGAAACGGGGCTCCTCTGGATGTGGGCGGGACCCTCGTGATTCCTCTCGAGTGGAGACGGGTATGTCGGGGAACTTCTTGATTTGCACCAAGGGTGTGAAGGACCCTTTCGAAGTTCCAGAGGTGAGGTGTGATCAGCCTCGAGACGCCTCAGCGGAAATGGGCCTCATCTCGCCTGGAGGGGAGAACCTCCTGGATTTTCTCGAGTTGCGGCAGGTCTTCTCGAGTTACGACGGGGACCTCAGGGACCCGCTCTTGTGGCCTCAGGAAAGGCCAGTCCCCATGCGAGTTGCAAGGGGACCTCTCGGGATTCCACTCCCGTCCATGCCGGGGCCTCAGTCCTTGTGTGGAGTCGGGGCCGGAACCTGAGGATTCCTCTCCAGTGTTGCCATGGATCTTGGGGTGCTTCTGAGTCTCCCCAGGGGAGTCAGGCCTCGTCTCGAGTGGGGGCATGCACGTGCGCTTTCCTCCCGAGCTGCAGCAGTAGTGTCACGCTTCCTGTCACGTGGATCAAGGGATCTGTGGCTTTCCCTCGAGGCTGTCCCTCGAGGCTTTCCCACGAGGCTTTCCCACAGGGCTGTGCCACGTGCCACCTTGGTGTGAGTCGATCCTCGGCGTGAAAGACGAGCCGGTGAAGGGAAAACAGGTTCCTCTGGAATGGACTGAGACATCTGGGGGACTCTTGGAATGGTGGTACGACCCTGGAGTTCCTCTCGCCGGTCCTGTTGAGAGGGCCTCCTCTTGAGATGCGACGGGAAGGCCGCGAACTCTTTCCCGACGAAGCAGGGAAAGGATCCCTCATCTCGAGCTACGAGGCGGATACGGGGCTCCTCTGGATGTGGGCGGGACCCTCGTGATTCCTCTCGAGTGGAGACGGGTATGTCGGGGAACTTCTTGATTTGCACCAAGGGTGTGAAGGACCCTTTCGAAGTTCCAGAGGTGAGGTGTGATCAGCCTCGAGACGCCTCAGCGGAAATGGGCCTCATCTCGCCTGGAGGGGAGAACCTCCTGGATTTTCTCGAGTTGCGGCAGGTCTTCTCGAGTTACGACGGGGACCTTAGGGACCCGCTCTGTTGGCCTCAGGAAAGGCCAGTCCCCATGCGAGTTGCAAGGGGACCTCTCGGGATTCCACTCCCGTCCATGCCGGGGCCTCAGTCCTTGTGTGGAGTCGGGGCCGGAACCTGAGGATTCCTCTCCAGTGTTGCCATGGATCTTGGGGTGCTTCTGAGTCTCCCCAGGGGAGTCAGGCCTCGTCTCGAGTGGGGGCATGCACGTGCGCTTTCCTCCCGAGCTGCAGCAGTAGTGTCACGCTTCCTGTCACGTGGATCAAGGGATCTGTGGCTTTCCCTCGAGGCTGTCCCTCGAGGCTTTCCCACGAGGCTTTCCCACAGGGCTGTGCCACGTGCCACCTTGGTGTGAGTCGATCCTCGGCGTGAAAGACGAGCCGGTGAAGGGAAAACAGGTTCCTCTGGAATGGACTGAGACATCTGGGGGCTCTTGGAATGGTGGTACGACCCTGGAGTTCCTCTCGCCGTTCCTGTTGAGAGGGCCTCCTCTTGAGATGCGACGGGAAGGCCGCGAACTCTTTCCCGACGAAGCAGGGAAAGGATCCCTCATCTCGAGCTACGAGGCGGAAACGGGGCTCCTCTGGATGTGGGCGGGACCCTCGTGATTCCTCTCGAGTGGAGACGGCTAGGTCGGGGAACTTCTTGATTTGCACCAAGGGTGTGAAGGACCCTTTCGCAGTTCCAGAGGTGAGGTGTGATCAGCCTCGAGACGCCTCAGCGGAAATGGGCCTCATCTCGCCTGGAGGGGAGAACCTCCTGGATTTTCTCGAGTTGCGGCAGGTCTTCTCGAGTTACGACGGGGACCTCAGGGACCCGCTCTGGTGGCCTCAGGAAAGGCCAGTCCCCATGCGAGTTGCTAGGGGACCTCTCGGGATTCCTCTCCCGTCCATGCCGGGGCCTCAGTCCTTGTGTGGAGTCGGGGCCGGAACCTGAGGATTCCTCTGCAGTGTTGCCATGGATCTTGGGGTGCTTCTGAGTCTCCCCAGGGGAGTCAGGCCTCGTCTCGAGTGGGGGCATGCACGTGCGCTTTCCTCCCGAGCTGCAGCAGTAGTGTCACGCTTCCTGTCACGTGGATCAAGGGATCTGTGGCTTTCCCTCGAGGCTGTCCCTCGAGGCTTTCCCACGAGGCTTTCCCACAGGGCTGTGCCACGTGCCACCTTGGTGTGAGTCGATCCTCGGCGTGAAAGACGAGCCGGTGAAGGGAAAAGAGGTTCCTCTGGAATGGACTGAGACATCTGGGGGACTCTTGGAATGGTGGCACGACCCTGGAGTTCCTCTCGCCGTTCCTGTTGAGAGGGCCTCCTCTTGAGATGCGACGGGAACGCTGGGAAATCTTTCCCGAAGAAGCAGGGAAAGGATCCCTCATCTCGAGCTACGAGGCGGAAACGGGGCTCCTCTGGATGTGGGCGGGACCCTCGTGATTCCTCTCGAATGGGGACGGGTATGTCGGGGAACTTCTTGATTTGCACCAAGGGTGTGAAGGACCCTTTCGAAGTTCCAGAGGTGAGGTGTGATCAGCCTCGAGACGCCTCAGCGGAAATCGGCCTCATCTCGCCTGGAGGGGAGAACCTCCTGGATTTTCTCGAGTTGCGGCTGGTCTTCTCGAGTTACGACGGGGACCTCAGGGACCCGCTCTGGTGGCCTCAGGAAAGGCCAGTCCCCATGCGAGTTCCTAGGGGACCTCTCGGGATTCCTCTCCCGTCCATGCCGGGGCCTCAGTCCTTGTGTGGAGTCGGGGCCGGAACCTGAGGATTCCTCTCCAGTGTTGCCATGGATCTTGGGGTGCTTCTGAGTCTCCCCAGGGGAGTCAGGCCTCGTCTCGAGTGGGGGCATGCACGTGCGCTTTCCTCCCGAGCTGCAGCAGTAGTGTCACGCTTCCTGTCACGTGGATCAAGGGATCTGTGGCTTTCCCTCGAGGCTGCCCCTCGAGGCTTTCCCACGAGGCTTCCCCACAGGGCTGTGCCACGTGCCACCTTGGTGTGAGTCGATCCTCGGCGTGAAAGACGAGCCGGTGAAGGGAAAAGAGGTTCCTCTGGAATGGACTGAGACATCTGGGGGACTCTTGGAATGGTGGCACGACCCTGGAGTTCCTCTCGCCGTTCCTGTTGAGAGGGCCTCCTCTTGAGATGCGACGGGAACGCCGGGAACTCTTTCCCGACGAAGCAGGGAAAGGATCCCTCATCTCGAGCTACGAGGCGGAAACGGGGCTCCTCTGGATGTGGGCGGGACCCTCGTGATTCCTCTCGAGTGGAGACGGGTATGTCGGGGAACTTCTTGATTCGCACCAAGGGTGTGAAGGTCCCTTTCTAAATTACAGAGGTGAGGTGTGATCAGCCTGGAGACGCCTCAGCGGAAATGGGCTCATCTCGCCTGGAGGGGAGAACCTCCTGGATTTTCTCGAGTTGCGGCAGGTCTTCTCGAGTTACGACGGGGACCTCAGGGACCCGCTCTGGTGGCCTCAGGAAAGGCCAGTCCCCATGCGAGTTGCTAGGGACCTCACGGGATTCCTCTCCCGTCCATGCCGGGGCCTCAGTCCTTGTGTGGAGTCGGGGCCGGAACCTGAGGATTCCTCTCCAGTGTTGCCATGGATCTTGGGGTGCTTCTGAGTCTCCCCAGGGGAGTCAGGCCTCGTCTCGAGTGGGGGCATGCACTTGCGCTTTCCTCCCGAGCTGCAGCAGTAGTGTCACGCTTCCTGTCACGTGGATCAAGGGATCTGTGGCTTTCCCTCGAGGCTGTCCCTCGAGGCTTTCCCACGAGGCTTTCCCACAGGGCTGTGCCACGTGCCACCTTGGTGTGAGTCGATCCTCGGCGTGAAAGACGAGCCGGAGAAGGGAAAAGAGGTTCGTCTGGAATGGACTGAGACATCTGGGGGACTCTTGGAATGGTGGCACGACCCTGGAGTTCCTCTCGCCGTTCCTGTTGAGAGGGACTCCTCTTGAGATGCGACGGGAACGCCGGGAACTCTTTCCCGACGAAGCAGGGAAAGGATCCCTCATCTCGAGCTACGAGGCGGAAACGGGGCTCCTCTGGATGTGGGCGGGACCCTCGTGATTCCTCTCGAGTGGAGACAGCTAGGTCAGGGAACTTCTTGATTTGCACCAAGGGTGTGAAGGAGCCTTTCGAAGTTCCAGAGGTGAGGTGTGATCAGCCTCGAGACGCCTCAGCGGAAATGGGCCTCATCTCGCCTGGAGGGGAGAACCTCCTGGATTTTCTCGAGTTGCGGCAGGTCTTCTCGAGTTACGACGGGGACCTCAGGGACCCGCTCTGGTGGCCTCAGGAAAGGCCAGTCCCCATGCGAGTTGCTAGGGGACCTCTCGGGATTCCTCTCCCGTCCATGCCGGGGCCTCAGTCCTTGTGTGGAGTCGGGGCCGGAACCTGAGGATTCCTCTCCAGTGTTGCCATGGATCTTGGGGTGCTTCTGAGTCTCCCCAGGGGAGTCAGGCCTCGTCTCGAGTGGGGGCATGCACGTGCGCTTTCCTCCCGAGCTGCAGCAGTAGTGTCACGCTTCTTGTCACGTGGATCAAGGGATCTGTGGCTTTCCCTCGAGGCTGTCCCTCGAGGCTTTCCCACGAGGCTTTCCCACAGGGCTGTGCCACGTGCCACCTTGGTGTGAGTCGATCCTCGGCGTGAAAGACGAGCCGGTGAAGGGAAAAGAGTTTCCTCTGGAATGGACTGAGACATCTGGGGGACTCTTGGAATGGTGGCACGACCCTGGAGTTCCTCTCGCCGGTCCTGTTGAGAGGGCCTCCTCTTGAGATGCGACGGGAACGCCGGGAACTCTTTCCCGACGAAGCAGGGAAATGATCCCTCATCTCGAGCTACGAGGCGGAAACGGGGCTCCTCTGGATGTGGGCGGGACCCTCGTGATTCCTCTCGAGTGGAGACGGGTATGTCGGGGAACTTCTTGATTTGCACCAAGGGTGTGAAGGACCCTTTCGAAATTCCAGAGGTGAGGTGTGATCAGCCTCGAGACGCCTCTGCGGAAATGGGCCTCATCTCGCCTGGAGGGGAGAACCTCCTGGATTTTCTCCAGTTGCGGCAGGTCTTCTCGAGTTACGACGGGGACCTCAGGGACCCGCTCTGGTGGCCTCAGGAAAGGCCAGTCCCCATGCGAGTTGCTAGGGGACCTCTCGGGATTCCTCTCCCGTCCATGCCGGGGCCTCAGTCCTTGTGTGGAGTCGGGGCCGGAACCTGAGGATTCCTCTCCAGTGTTGCCATGGATCTTGCGGTGCTTCTGAGTCTCCCCAGGGGAGTCAGGCCTCGTCTCGAGTGGGGGCATGCACGTGCGCTTTCCTCCCGAGCTGCAGCAGTAGTGTCACGCTTCCTGTCACGTGGATCAAGGGATCTGTGGCTTTCCCTCGAGGCTGTCCCTCGAGGCTTTCCCACGAGGCTTTCCCACAGGGCTGTGCCACGTGCCACCTTGGTGTGAGTCGATCCTCGGCGTG
The DNA here is from genome assembly GCF_023091745.1 of Budorcas taxicolor. Lineage (NCBI taxonomy): Eukaryota > Metazoa > Chordata > Mammalia > Artiodactyla > Bovidae > Budorcas > Budorcas taxicolor. The sequence continues at coordinate 91,250 of NW_026291780.1, forward strand.
AAAGACGAGCCGGTGAAGGGAAAAGAGGTTCCTCTGGAATGGACTGAGACATCTGGGGGACTCTTGGAATGGTGGCACGACCCTGGAGTTCCTCTCGCCGTTCCTGTTGAGAGGGCCTCCTCTTGAGATGCGCCGGGAACGCCGGGAACTCTTTCCCGACGAAGCAGGGTAAGGATCCCTCATCTCGAGCTACGAGGCGGAAACGGGGCTCCTCTGGATGTGGGCGGGACCCACGTGATTCCTCTCGAGTGGAGACGGCTAGGTCGGGGAACTTCTTGATTTGCACCAAGGGTGTGAAGGACCCTTTCGAAGTGCCAGAGGTGAGGTGTGATCAGCCTCGAGACGCCTCAGCGGAAATGGGCCTCATCTCGCCTGGAGGGGAGAACATCCTGAATTTTCTCGAGTTGCGGCAGGTCTTCTCGAGTTACGACGGGGACCACAGGGACCCGCTCTGGTGGCCTCAGGAAAGGCCAGTCCCCATGCGAGTTGCTAGGGGACCTCTCGGGATTCCTCTCCCGTCCATGCCGGGGCCTCAGTCCTTGTGTGGAGTCGGGGCCGGAACCTGAGGATTCCTCTCCAGTGTTGCCATGGATCTTGGGGTGCTTCTGAGTCTCCCCAGGGGAGTCAGGCCTCGTCTCGAGTGGGGGCATGCACGTGCGCTTTCCTCCCGAGCTGCAGCAGTAGTGTCATGATTCCTGTCACGTGGATCAAGGGATCTGTGGCTTTCCCTCGAGGCTGTCCCTCGAGGCTTTCCCACGAGGCTTTCCCACAGGGCTGTGCCACGTGCCACCTTGGTGTGAGTCGATCCTCGGCGTGAAAGACGAGCCGGTGAAGGGAAAACAGGTTCCTCTGGAATGGACTGAGACATCTGGGGGACTCTTGGAATGGTGGCACGACCCTGGAGTTCCTCTCGCCGTTCCTGTTGAGAGGGCCTCCTCTTGAGATGCGACGGGAACGCCGGGAACTCTTTCCCGACGAAGCAGGGAAAGGATCCCTCATCTCGAGCTACGAGGCGGAAACGGGGCTCCTCTGGATGTGGGCGGGACCCTCGTGATTCCTCTCGAGTGGAGACGGGTATGTCGGGGAACTTCTTGATTCGCACCAAGGGTGTGAAGGTCCCTTTCTAAATTACAGAGGTGAGGTGTGATCAGCCTGGAGACGCCTCAGCGGAAATGGGCTCATCTCGCCTGGAGGGGAGAACCTCCTGGATTTTCTCGAGTTGCGGCAGGTCTTCTCGAGTTACGACGGGGACCTCAGGGACCCGCTCTGGTGGCCTCAGGAAAGGCCAGTCCCCATGCGAGTTGCTAGGGACCTCACGGGATTCCTCTCCCGTCCATGCCGGGGCCTCAGTCCTTGTGTGGAGTCGGGGCCGGAACCTGAGGATTCCTCTCCAGTGTTGCCATGGATCTTGGGGTGCTTCTGAGTCTCCCCAGGGGAGTCAGGCCTCGTCTCGAGTGGGGGCATGCACGTGCGCTTTCCTCCCGAACTGCAGCAGTAGTGTCACGCTTCCTGTCACGTGGATCAAGGGATCTGTGGCTTTCCCTCGAGGCTGTCCCTCGAGGCTTTCCCACGAGGCTTTCCCACAGGGCTGTGCCACGTGCCACCTTGGTGTGAGTCGATCCTCGGCGTGAAAGACGAGCCGGAGAAGGGAAAAGAGGTTCGTCTGGAATGGACTGAGACATCTGGGGGACTCTTGGAATGGTGGCACGACCCTGGAGTTCCTCTCGCCGTTCCTGTTGAGAGGGACTCCTCTTGAGATGCGACGGGAACGCCGGGAACTCTTTCCCGACGAAGCAGGGAAAGGATCCCTCATCTCGAGCTACGAGGCGGAAACGGGGCTCCTCTGGATGTGGGCGGGACCCTCGTGATTCCTCTCGAGTGGAGACAGCTAGGTCAGGGAACTTCTTGATTTGCACCAAGGGTGTGAAGGAGCCTTTCGAAGTTCCAGAGGTGAGATGTGATCAGCCTCGAGACGCCTCAGCGGAAATGGGCCTCATCTCGCCTGGAGGGGAGAACCTCCTGGATTTTCTCCAGTTGCGGCAGGTCTTCTCGAGTTACGACGGGGACCTCAGGGACCCGCTCTGGTGGCCTCAGGAAAGGCCAGTCCCCATGCGAGTTGCTAGGGGACCTCTCGGGATTCCTCTCCCGTCCATGCCGGGGCCTCAGTCCTTGTGTGGAGTCGGGGCCGGAACCTGAGGATTCCTCTCCAGTGTTGCCATGGATCTTGGGGTGCTTCTGAGTCTCCCCAGGGGAGTCAGGCCTCGTCTCGAGTTGGGGCATGCACGTGCGCTTTCCTCCCGAGCTGCAGCAGTAGTGTCACGCTTCCTGTCACGTGGATCAAGGGATCTGTGGCTTTCCCTCGAGGCTGTCCCTCGAGGCTTTCCCACGAGGCTTTCCCACAGGGCTGTGCCACGTGCCACCTTGGTGTGAGTCGATCCTCGGCGTGAAAGACGAGCCGGTGAAGGGAAAAGAGTTTCCTCTGGAATGGACTGAGACATCTGGGGGACTCTTGGAATGGTGGCACGACCCTGGAGTTCCTCTCGCCGGTCCTGTTGAGAGGGCCTCCTCTTGAGATGCGACGGGAACGCCGGGAACTCTTTCCCGACGAAGCAGGGAAATGATCCCTCATCTTGAGCTACGAGGCGGAAACGGGGCTCCTCTGGATGTGGGCGGGACCCTCGTGATTCCTCTCGAGTGGAGACGGGTATGTCGGGGAACTTCTAGATTTGCACCAAGGGTGTGAAGGACCCTTTCGAAATTCCAGACGTGAGGTGTGATCAGCCTCGAGACGCCTCAGCGGAAATGGGCCTCATCTCGCCTGGAGGGGAGAACCTCCTGGATTTTCTCCAGTTGCGGCAGGTCTTCTCGACTTACGACGGGGACCTCAGGGACCCGCTCTGGTGGCCTCAGGAAAGGCCATTCCCCATGCGAGTTGCTAGGGGACCTCTCGGGATTCCTCTCCCGTCCATGCCGGGGCCTCAGTCCTTGTGTGGAGTCGGGGCCGGAACCTGAGGATTCCTCTCCAGTGTTGCCATGGATCTTGCGGTGCTTCTGAGTCTCCCCAGGGGAGTCAGGCCTCGTCTCGAGTGGGGGCATGCACGTGCGCTTTCCTCCCGAGCTGCAGCAGTAGTGTCACGCTTCCTGTCACGTGGATCAAGGGATCTGTGGCTTTCCCTCGAGGCTGTCCCTCGAGGCTTTCCCACGAGGCTTTCCCACAGGGCTGTGCCACGTGCCACCTTGGTGTGAGTCGATCCTCGGCGTGAAAGACGAGCCGGTGAAGGGAAAAGAGGTTCCTCTGGAATGGACTGAGACATCTGGGGGACTCTTGGAATGGTGGCACGACCCTGGAGTTCCTCTCGCCGTTCCTGTTGAGAGGGCCTCCTCTTGAGATGCGCCGGGAACGCCGGGAACTCTTTCCCGACGAAGCAGGGTAAGGATCCCTCATCTCGAGCTACGAGGCGGAAACGGGGCTCCTCTGGATGTGGGCGGGACCCACGTGATTCCTCTCGAGTGGAGACGGCTAGGTCGGGGAACTTCTTGATTTGCACCAAGGGTGTGAAGGACCCTTTCGAAGTGCCAGAGGTGAGGTGTGATCAGCCTCGAGACGCCTCAGCGGAAATGGGCCTCATCTCGCCTGTGGGGAGAACATCCTGGATTTTCTCGAGTTGCGGCAGGTCTTCTCGAGTTACGACGGGGACCACAGGGACCCGCTCTGGTGGCCTCAGGAAAGGCCAGTCCCCATGCGAGTTGCTAGGGGACCTCTCGGGATTCCTCTCCCGTCCATGCCGGGGCCTCAGTCCTTGTGTGGAGTCGGGGCCGGAACCTGAGGATTCCTCTCCAGTGTTGCCATGGATCTTGGGGTGCTTCTGAGTCTCCCCAGGGGAGTCAGGCCTCGTCTCGAGTGGGGGCATGCACGTGCGCTTTCCTCCCGAGCTGCAGCAGTAGTGTCACGATTCCTGTCACGTGGATCAAGGGATCTGTGGCTTTCCCTCGAGGCTGTCCCTCGAGGCTTTCCCACGAGGCTTTCCCACAGGGCTGTGCCACGTGCCACCTTGGTGTGAGTCGATCCTCGGCGTGAAAGACGAGCCGGTGAAGGGAAAAAAGGTTCCTCTGGAATGGACTGAGACATCTGGGGGACTCTTGGAATGGTGGCACGACCCTGGAGTTCCTCTCGCCGTTCCTGTTGAGAGGGCCTCCTCTTGAGATGCGACGGGAACGCCGGGAACTCTTTCCCGACGAAGCAGGGAAAGGATCCCTCATCTCGAGCTACGAGGCGGAAACGGGGCTCCTCTGGATGTGAGCGGGACCCACGTGATTCCTCTCGAGTGGAGACGGCTAGGTCGGGGAACTTCTTGATTTGCACCAAGGGTGTGAAGGACCCTTTCGAAGTGCCAGAGGTGAGGTGTGATCAGCCTCGAGACGCCTCAGCGGAAATGGGCCTCATCTCGCCTGGAGGGGAGAACCTCCTGGATTTTCTCCAGTTGCGGCAGGTCTTCTCGACTTACGACGGGGACCTCAGGGACCCGCTCTGGTGGCCTCAGGAAAGGCCAGTCCCCTTGCGAGTTGCTAGGGGACCTCTCGGGATTCCTCTCCCGTCCATGCCGGGGCCTCAGTCCTTGTGTGGAGTCGGGGCCGGAACCTGAGGATTCCTCTCCAGTGTTGCCATGGATCTTGGGGTGCTTCTGAGTCTCCCCAGGGGAGTCAGGCCTCGTCTCGAGTGGGGGCATGCACGTGCGCTTTCCTCCCGAGCTGCAGCAGTAGTGTCACGCTTCCTGTCACGTGGATCAAGGGATCTGTGGCTTTCCCTCGAGGCTGTCCCTCGAGGCTTTCCCACGAGGCTTTCCCACAGGGCTGTGCCACGTGCCACCTTGGTGTGAGTCGATCCTCGGCGTGAAAGACGAGCCGGTGAAGGGAAAACAGGTTCCTCTGGAATGGACTGAGACATCTGGGGGACTCTTGGAATGGTGGTACGACCCTGGAGTTCCTCTCGCCGGTCCTGTTGAGAGGGCCTCCTCTTGAGATGCGACGGGAAGGCCGCGAACTCTTTCCCGACGAAGCAGGGAAAGGATCCCTCATTTCGAGCTACGAGGCGGAAACGGGGCTCCTCTGGATGTGGGCGGGACCCTCGTGATTCCTCTCGAGTGGAGACGGGTATGTCGGGGAACTTCTTGATTTGCACCAAGGGTGTGAAGGACCCTTTCGAAATTCCAGAGGTGAGGTGTGATCAGCCTCGAGACGCCTCAGCGGAAATGGGCCTCATCTCGCCTGGAGGGGAGAACCTCCTGGATTTTCTCGAGTTGCGGCAGGTCTTCTCGAGTTACGACGGGGACCTCAGGGACACGCTCTGGTGGCCTCAGGAAAGGCCAGTCCCCATGCGAGTTGCTAGGGGACCTCTCGGGATTCCTCTCCCGTCCATGCCGGGGCCTCAGTCCTTGTGTGGAGTCGGGGCCGGAACCTGAGGATTCCTCTCCAGTGTTGCCATGGATCTTGGGGTGCTTCTGAGTCTCCCCAGGGGAGTCAGGCCTCGTCTCGATTGGGGGCATGCACGTGCGCTTTCCTCCCGAGCTGCAGCAGTAGTGTCACGATTCCTGTCACGTGGATCAAGGGATCTGTGGCTTTCCCTCGAGGCTGTCCCTCGAGGCTTTCCCACGAGGCTTTCCCACAGGGCTGTGCCACGTGCCACCTTGGTGTGAGTCGATCCTCGGCGTGACAGACGAGCCGGTGAAGGGAAAAGAGGTTCCTCTGGAATGGACTGAGACATCTGGGGGACTCTTGGAATGGTGGCACGACCCTGGAGTTCCTCTCGCCGTTCCTGTTGAGAGGGCCTCCTCTTGAGATGCGACGGGAACGCCGGGAACTCTTTCCCGACGAAGCAGGGAAAGGATCCCTCATCTCGAGCTACGAGGCGGAAACGGGGCTCCTCTGGATGTGGGCGGGACCCTCGTGATTCCTCTCGAGCGGAGACGGGTATGTCGGGGAACTTCTTGATTTGCACCAAGGGTGTGAAGGACCCTTTCGAAATTCCAGAGGTGAGGTGTGATCAGCCTCGAGACGCCTCAGCGGAAATGGGCCTCATCTCGCCTGGAGGGGAGAACCTCCTGCATTTTCTCCAGTTGCGGCAGGTCTTCTCGAGTTACGACGGGGACCTCAGGGACCCGCTCTGGTGGCCTCAGGAAAGGCCAGTCCCCATGCGAGTTGCTAGGGGACCTCTCGGGATTCCTCTCCCGTCCATGCCGGGGCCTCAGTCCTTGTGTGGAGTCGGGGCGGGAATCTGAGGATTCCTCTCCAGTGTTGCCATGGATCTTGGGGTGCTTCTGAGTCTCCCCAGGGGAGTCAGGCCTCGTCTCGAGTGGGGGCATGCACGTGCGCTTTCCTCCCGAGCTGCAGCAGTAGTGTCACGATTCCTGTCACGTGGATCAAGGGATCTGTGGCTTTCCCTCGAGGCTGTCCCTCGAGGCTTTCCCACGAGGCTTTCCCACAGGGCTGTGCCACGTGCCACCTTGGTGTGAGTCGATCCTCGGCGTGAAAGACGAGCCGGTGAAGGGAAAAGAGGTTCCTCTGGAATGGACTGAGACATCTGGGGGACTCTTGGAATGGTGGCACGACCCTGGAGTTCCTCTCGCCGTTCCTGTTGAGAGGCGCTCCTCTTGAGATGCGACGGGAACGCCGGGAACTCTTTCCCGACGAAGCAGGGAAAGGATCCCTCATCTCGAGCTACGAGGCGGAAACGGGGCTCCTCTGGATGTGGGCGGGACCCTCGTGATTCCTCTCGAGCGGAGACGGGTATGTCGGGGAACTTCTTGATTTGCACCAAGGGTGTGAAGGACCCTTTCGAAATTCCAGAGGTGAGGTGTGATCAGCCTCGAGACGCCTCAGCGGAAATGGGCCTCATCTCGCCTGGAGGGGAGAACCTCCTGGATTTTCTCGAGTTGCGGCAGGTCTTCTCGAGTTACGACGGGGACCTCAGGGACCCGCTCTGGTGGCCTCAGGAAAGGCCAGTCCCCATGCGAGTTGCTAGGGGACCTCTCGGGATTCCTCTCCCGTCCATGCCGGGGCCTCAGTCCTTGTGTGGAGTCGGGGCCGGAACCTGAGGATTCCTCTCCAGTGTTGCCATGGATCTTGCGGTGCTTCTGAGTCTCCCCAGGGGAGTCAGGCCTCGTCTCGAGTGGGGGCATGCACGTGCGCTTTCCTCCCGAGCTGCAGCAGTAGTGTCACGCTTCCTGTCACGTGGATCAAGGGATCTGTGGCTTTCCCTCGAGGCTGTCCCTCGAGGCTTTCCCACGAGGCTTTCCCACAGGGCTGTGCCACGTGCCACCTTGGTGTGAGTCGATCCTCGGCGTGAAAGACGAGGCGGTGAAGGGAAAAGAGGTTCCTCTGGAATGGACTGAGACATCTGGGGGACTCTTGGAATGGTGGCACGACCCTGGAGTTCCTCTCGCCGTTCCTGTTGAGAGGGCCTCCTCTTGAGATGCGACGGGAACGCCGGGAACTCTTTCCCGACGAAGCAGGGAAAGGATCCCTCATCTCGAGCTACGAGGCGGAAACGGGGCTCCTCTGGATGTGGGCGGGACCCTCGTGATTCCTCTCGAGCGGAGACGGGTATGTCGGGGAACTTCTTGATTTGCACCAAGGGTGTGAAGGACCCTTTCGAAATTCCAGAGGTGAGGTGTGATCAGCCTCGAGACGCCTCTGCGGAAATGGGCCTCATCTCGCCTGGAGAGGAGAACCTCCTGGATTTTCTCGAGTTGCGGCAGGTCTTCTCGAGTTACGACGGGGACCTCAGGGACCCGCTCTGGTGGCCTCAGGAAAGGCCAGTCCCCATGCGAGTTGCTAGGGGACCTCTCGGGATTCCTCTCCCGTCCATGCCGGGGCCTCAGTCCTTGTGTGGATTCGGGGCCGGAACCTGAGGATTCCTCTCCAGTGTTGCCATGGATCTTGCGGTGCTTCTGAGTCTCCCCAGGGGAGTCAGGCCTCGTCTCGAGTGGGGGCATGCACGTGCGCTTTCCTCCCGAGCTGCAGCAGTAGTGTCACGCTTCCTGTCACGTGGATCAAGGGATCTGTGGCTTTCCCTCGAGGCTGTCCCTCGAGGCTTTCCCACGAGGCTTTCCCACAGGGCTGTGCCACGTGCCACCTTGGTGTGAGTCGATCCTCGACGTGAAAGACGAGCCGGTGAAGGGAAAAGAGGTTCCTCTGGAATGGACTGAGACATCTGGGGGACTCTTGGAATGGTGGTACGACCCTGGAGTTCCTCTCGCCGGTCCTGTTGAGAGGGCCTCCTCTTGAGATGCGACGGGAACGCCGGGAACTCTTTCCCGACGAAGCAGGGAAAGGATCCCTCATCTCGAGCTACGAGGCGGAAACGGGTCTCCTCTGGATGTGGGCGGGACCCTCGTGATTCCTCTCGAGCGGAGACGGGTATGTCGGGGAACTTCTTGATTTGCACCAAGGGTGTGAAGGACCCTTTCGAAATTCCAGAGGTGAGGTGTGATCAGCCTCGAGACGCCTCAGCGGAAATGGGCCTCATCTCGCCTGGAGGGGAGAACCTCCTGGATTTTCTCCAGTTGCGGCAGGTCTTCTCGAGTTACGACGGGGACCTCAGAGACCCGCTCTGGTGGCCTCAGGAAAGGCCAGTCCCCATGCGAGTTGCTAGGGGACCTCTCGGGATTCCTCTCCCGTCCATGCCGGGGCCTCAGTCCTTGTGTGGAGTCGGGGCCGGAACCTGAGGATTCCTCTCCAGTGTTGCCATGGATCTTGGGGTGCTTCTGAGTCTCCCCAGGGGAGTCAGGCCTCGTCTCGAGTGGGGGCATGCACGTGCGCTTTCCTCCCGAGCTGCAGCAGTAGTGTCACGCTTCCTGTCACGTGGATCAAGGGATCTGTGGCTTTCCCTCGAGGCTGTCCCTCGAGGCTTTCCCACGAGGCTTTCCCACAGGGTTGTGCCACGTGCCACCTTGGTGTGAGTCGATCCTCGTCGTGAAAGACGAGCCGGTGAAGGGAAAAGAGGTTCCTCTGGAATGGACTGAGACATCTGGGGGACTCTTGGAATGGTGGTACGACCCTGGAGTTCCTCTCGCCGGTCCTGTTGAGAGGGCCTCCTCTTGAGATGCGACGGGAAGGCCGGGAACTCTTTCCCGACGAAGCAGGGAAAGGATCCCTCATCTCGAGCTACGAGGCGGAAACGGGGCTCCTCTGGATGTGGGCGGGACCCTCGTGATTCCTCTCGAGTGGAGACGGGTATGTCGGGGAAATTCTTGATTTGCACCAAGGGTGTGAAGGACCCTTTCGAAGTTACAGATGTGAGGTGTGATCAGCCTCGAGACGCCTCAGCGGAAATGGGCCTCATCTCGCCTGGAGGGGAGAACTTCCTGGATTTTCTCCAGTTGCGGCAGGTCTTCTCGAGTTACGACGGGGACCTCAGGGACCCGCTCTGGTGGCCTCAGGAAAGGCCAGTCCTCATGCGAGTTGCTAGGGGACCTCTCGGGATTCCTCTCCCGTCCATGCCGGGGCCTCAGTCCTTGTGTGGAGTCGGGGCCAGAACCTGAGGATTCCTCTCCAGTGTTGCCATGGATCTTGGGGTGCTTCTGAGTCTCCCCAGGGGAGTCAGGCCTCGTCTCGAGTGGGGGAATGCACGTGCGCTTTCCTCCCGAGCTGCAGCAGTAGTGTCACGCTTCCTGTCACGTGGATCAAGGGATCTGTGGCTTTCCCTCGAGGCTGTCCCTCGAGGCTTTCCCACGAGGCTTTCCCACAGGGCTGTGCCACGTGCCACCTTGGTGTGAGTCGATCCTCGGCGTGAAAGACGAGCCGGTGAAGGGAAAAGAGGTTCCTCTGGAATGGACTGAGACATCTGGGGGACTCTTGGAATTGTGGCACGACCCTGGAGTTCCTCTCGCCGTTCCTGTTGAGAGGGCCTCCTCTTGAGATGCGACGGGAACGCCGGGAACTCTTTCCCGACGAAGCAGGGAAAGGATCCCTCATCTCGAGCTACGAGGCGGAAACGGGGCTCCTCTGGATGTGGGCGGGACCCACGTGATTCCTCTCGAGTGGAGACGGGTATGTCGGGGAACTTCTTGATTTGCACCAAGGGTGTGAAGGACCCGTTCGAAGTGCCAGAGGTGAGGTGTGATCAGCCTCGAGACGCCTCAGCGGAAATGGGCCTCATCTTGCCTTTAGGGGAGAACCTCCTGGATTTTCTCGAGTTGCGGCAGGTCTTCTCGAGTTACGACGGGGACCTCAGGGACACGCTCTGGTGGCCTCAGGAAAGGCCAGTCCCCATGCGAGTTGCTAGGGGACCTCTCGGGATTCCTCTCCCGTCCATGCCGGGGCCTCTGTCCTTGTGTGGAGTCGGGGCGGGAACCTGAGGATTCCTCTCCAGTGTTGCCATGGATCTTGGGGTGCTTCTGAGTCTCCCCAGGGGAGTCAGGCCTCGTCTCGAGTGGGGGCATGCACGTGCGCTTTCCTCCCGAGCTGCAGCAGTAGTGTCACGATTCCTGTCACGTGGATCAAGGGATCTGTGGCTTTCCCTCGAGGCTGTCCCTCGAGGCTTTCCCACGAGGCTTTCCCACAGGGCTGTGCCACGTGCCACTTTGGTGTGAGTCGATCCTCGGCGTGAAAGACGAGCCGGTGAAGGGAAAAGAGGTTCCTCTGGAATGGACTGAGACATCTGGGGGACTCTTGGAATGGTGGCACGACCCTGGAGTTCCTCTCGCCGTTCCTGTTGAGAGGGGCTCCTCTTGAGATGCGACGGGAACGCCGGGAACTCTTTCCCGACGAAGCAGGGAAAGGATCCCTCATCTCGAGCTACGAGGCGGAAACGGGGCTCCTCTGGATGTGGGCGGGACCCTCGTGATTCCTCTCGAGCGGAGACGGGTATGTCGGGGAACTTCTTGATTTGCACCAAGGGTGTGAAGGACCCTTTCGAAATTCCAGAGGTGAGGTGTGATCAGCCTCGAGACGCCTCAGCGGAAATGGGCCTCATCTCGCCTGGAGGGGAGAACATCCCGGATTTTCTCCAGTTGCGGCAGGTCTTCTCGAGTTACGACGGGGACCTCAGGGACCCGCTCTGGTGGCCTCAGGAAAGGCCAGTCCCCATGCGAGTTGCTAGGGGACCTCTCGGGATTCCTCTCCCGTCCATGCCGGGGCCTCAGTCCTTGTGTGGAGTCGGGGCCGGAACCTGAGGATTCCTCTCCAGTGTTGCCATGGATCTTGGGGTGCTTCTGAGTCTCCCCAGGGGAGTCAGGCCTCGTCTCGAGTGGGGGCATGCACGTGCGCTTTCCTCCCGAGCTGCAGCAGTAGTGTCACGCTTCCTGTCACGTGGATCAAGGGATCTGTGGCTTTCCCTCGAGGCTGTCCCTCGAGGCTTTCCCACGAGGCTTTCCCACAGGGCTGTGCCACGTGCCACCTTGGTGTGAGTCGATCCTCGGCGTGAAAGACGAGCCGGTGAAGGGAAAAGAGGTTCCTCTGGAATGGACTGAGACATCTGGGGGACTCTTGGAATGGTGGCACGACCCTGGAGTTCCTCTCGCCGGTCCTGTTGAGAGGGCCTCCTCTTGAGATGCGACGGCAACGCCGGGAACTCTTTCCCGACGAAGCAGGGAAAGGATCCCTCATCTCGAGCTACGAGGCGGAAACGGGGCTCCTCTGGATGTGGGCGGGACCCTCGTGATTCCTCTCGAGTGGAGACGGGTATGTCGGGGAACTTCTTGATTTGCACCAAGGGTGTGAAGGACCCGTTCGAAGTGCCAGAGGTGAGGTGTGATCAGCCTCGAGACGCCTCAGCGGAAATGGGCCTCATCTTGCCTGGAGGGGAGAACCTCCTGGATTTTCTCGAGTTGCGGCAGGTCTCGAGTTACGACGGGGACCTCAGGGACCCGCTCTGGTGGCCTCAGGAAAGGCCAGTCCCCATGCGAGTTGCTAGGGGACCTCTCGGGATTCCTCTCCCGTCCATGCCGGGGCCTCTGTCCTTGTGTGGAGTCGGGGTGGGAACCTGAGGATTCCTCTCCAGTGTTGCCATGGATCTTGGGGTGCTTCTGAGTCTCCCCAGGGGAGTCAGGCCTCGTCTCGAGTGGGGGCATGCACGTGCGCTTTCCTCCCGAGCTGCAGCAGTAGTGTCACGCTTCCTGTCACGTGGATCAAGGGATCTGTGGCTTTCCCTCGAGGCTGTCCCTCGAGGCTTTCCCACGAGGCTTTCCCACAGGGCTGTGCCACGTGCCACCTTGGTGTGAGTCGATCCTCGGCGTGAAAGACGAGCCGGTGAAGGGAAAAGAGGTTCCTCTGGAATGGACTGAGACATCTGGGGGACTCTTGGAATGGTGGCACGACCCTGGAGTTCCTCTCGCCGTTCCTGTTGAGAGGGGCTCCTCTTGAGATGCGACGGGAACGCCGGGAACTCTTTCCCGACGAAGCAGGGAAAGGATCCCTCATCTCGAGCTACGAGGCGGAAACGGGGCTCCTCTGGATGTGGGCGGGACCCTCGTGATTCCTCTCGAGCGGAGACGGGTATGTCGGGGAACTTCTTGATTTGCACCAAGGGTGTGAAGGACCCTTTCGAAATTCCAGAGGTGAGGTGTGATCAGCCTCGAGACGCCTCAGCGGAAATGGGCCTCATCTCGCCTGGAGGGGAGAACATCCCGGATTTTCTCCAGTTGCGGCAGGTCTTCTCGAGTTACGACGGGGACCTCAGGGACCCGCTCTGGTGGCCTCAGGAAAGGCCAGTCCCCATGCGAGTTGCTAGGGGACCTCTCGGGATTCCTCTCCCGTCCATGCCGGGGCCTCAGTCCTTGTGTGGAGTCGGGGCCGGAACCTGAGGATTCCTCTCCAGTGTTGCCATGGATCTTGGGGTGCTTCTGAGTCTCCCCAGGGGAGTCAGGCCTCGTCTCGAGTGGGGGCATGCATGTGCGCTTTCCTCCCGAGCTGCAGCAGTAGTGTCACGCTTCCTGTCACGTGGATCAAGGGATCTGTGGCTTTCCCTCGAGGCTGTCCCTCGAGGCTTTCCCACGAGGCTTTCCCACAGGGCTGTGCCACGTGCCACCTTGGTGTGAGTCGATCCTCGGCGTGAAAGACGAGCCGGTGAAGGGAAAAGAGGTTCCTCTGGAATGGACTGAGACATCTGGGGGACTCTTGGAATGGTGGCACGACCCTGGAGTTCCTCTCGCCGGTCCTGTTGAGAGGGCCTCCTCTTGAGATGCGACGGGAACGCCGGGAACTCTTTCCCGACGAAGCAGGGAAAGGATCCCTCATCTCGAGCTACGAGGCGGAAACGGGGCTCCTCTGGATGTGGGCGGGACCCTCGTGATTCCTCTCGAGTGGAGACGGGTATGTCGGGGAACTTCTTGATTTGCACCAAGGGTGTGAAGGACCCTTTCGAAATTCCAGAGGTGAGGTGTGATCAGCCTCGAGACGCCTCAGCGGAAATGGGCCTCATCTCGCCTGGAGGGGAGAACCTTCTGGATTATCTCCAGTTGCGGCAGGTCTTCTCGAGTTACGACGGGGACCTCAGGACCCGCTCTGGTGGCCTCAGGAAAGGCCAGTCCCCATGCGAGTTGCTAGGGGACCTCTCGGGATTCCTCTCCCGTCCATGCCGGGGCCTCAGTCCTTGTGTGGAGTCGGGGCCGGAACCTGAGGATTCCTCTCCAGTGTTGCCATGGATCTTGGGGTGCTTCTGAGTCTCCCCAGGGGAGTCAGGCCTCGTCTCGAGTGGGGGCATGCACGTGCGCTTTCCTCCCGCGCTGCAGCAGTAGTGTCACGCTTCCTGTCACGTGGATCAAGGGATCTGTGGCTTTCCCTCGAGGCTGTCCCTCGAGGCTTTCCCACGAGGCTTTCCCACAGGGCTGTGCCAGGTGCCACCTTGGTGTGAGTCGATCCTCGGCGTGACAGACGAGCCGGTGAAGGGAAAAGAGGTTCCTCTGGAATGGACTGAGACATCTGGGGGACTCTTGGAATGGTGGCACGACCCTGGAGTTCCTCTCGCCGTTCCTGTTGAGAGGGTCTCCTCTTGAGATGCGACGGGAACGCCGGGAACTCTTTCCCGACGAAGCAGGGAAAGAATCCCTCATCTCGAGCTACGAGGCGGAAACGGGGCTCCTCTGGATGTGGACGGGACCCACGTGATTCCTCTCGAGTGGAGACGGCTAGGTCGGGGAACTTCTTGATTTGCACCAAGGGTGTGAAGGACCCTTTCGAACTGCCAGAGGTGTGGTGTGATCAGCCTCGAGACGCCTCAGCGGAAATGGGCCTCATCTCGCCTGGAGGGGAGAACCTCCTGGATTTTCTCGAGTTGCGGCAGGTGTTCTCGAGTTACGACGGGGACCTCAGGGACCCGCTCTGGTGGCCTCAGGAAAGGCCAGTCCCCATGCGAGTTGCTAGGGGACCTCTCGGGATTCCTCTCCCGTCCATGCCGGGGCCTCAGTCCTTGTGTGGAGTCGGGGCCGGAACCTGAGGATTCCTCTCCAGTGTTGCCATGGATCTTGCGGTGCTTCTGAGTCTCCCCATGGGAGTCAGGCCTCGTCTCGAGTGGGGGCATGCACGTGCGCTTTCCTCCCGAGCTGCAGCAGTAGTGTCACGATTCCTGTCACGTGGATCAAGGGATCTGTGGCTTTCCCTCGAGGCTGTCCCTCGAGGCTTTCCCACGAGGCTTTCCCACAGGGCTGTGCCACGTGCCACCTTGGTGTGAGTCGATCCTCGGCGTGAAAGACGAGCCGGTGAAGGGAAAAGAGGTTCCTCTGTAATGGACTGAGACATCTGGGGGACTCGTGGAATGGTGGCACGACCCTGGAGTTCCTCTCGCCGGTCCTGTTGAGAGGGCCTCCTCTTGAGATGCGACGGGAACGCCGGGAACTCTTTCCCGACGAAGCAGGGAAAGGATCCCTCATCTCGAGCTACGAGGCGGATACGGGGCTCCTCTGGATGTGGGCGGGACCCTCGTGATTCCTCTCGAGTGGAGACGGGTATGTCGGGGAACTTCTTGATTTGCACCAAGAGTGTGAAGGACCCTTTCGAAATTCCAGAGGTGAGGTGTGATCAGCCTCGAGACGCCTCAGCGGAAATGGGCCTCATCTCGCCTGGAGGGGAGAACCTCCTGGATTTTCTCGAGTTGCGGCAGGTGTTCTCGAGTTACGACGGGGACCTCAGGGACCCGCTCTGGTGGCCTCAGGAAAGGCCAGTCCCCATGCGAGTTGCTAGGGGACCTCTCGGGATTCCTCTCCCGTCCATGCCGGGGCCTCAGTCCTTGTGTGGAGTCGGGGCCGGAACCTGAGGATTCCTCTCCAGTGTTGCCATGGATCTTGGAGTGCTTCTGAGTCTCCCCAGGGGAGTCAGGCAACGTCTCGAGTGGGGGCATGCACGTGCGCTTTCCTCCCGAGCTGCAGCAGTAGTGTCACGATTCCTGTCACGTGGATCAAGGGATCTGTGGCTTTCCCTCGAGGCTGTCCCTCGAGGCTTTCCCACGAGGCTTTCCCACAGGGCTGTGCCACGTGCCACCTTGGTGTGAGTCGATCCTCGGCGTGAAAGACGAGCCGGTGAAGGGAAAAGAGGTTCCTCTGGAATGGACTGAGACATCTGGGGGACTCTTGGAATGGTGGCACGACCCTGGAGTTCCTCTCGCCGTTCCTGTTGAGAGGGCCTCCTCTTGAGATGCGACGGGAACGCCGGGAACTCTTTCACGACGAAGCAGGGAAAGGATCCCTCATCTCGAGCTACGAGGCGGAAACGGGGCTCCTCTGGATGTGGGCGGGACCCACGTGATTCCTCTCGAGTGGAGACGGGTATGTCGGGGAACTTCTTGATTTGCACCAAGGGTGTGAAGGACCCTTTCGAAGTTCCAGAGGTGAGGTGTGATCAGCCTCGAGACGCCTCAGCGGAAATGGGCCTCATCTCGCCTGGAGGGGAGAACATCCTGAATTTTCTCGAGTTGCGGCAGGTCTTCTCGAGTTACGACGGGGACCACAGGGACCCGCTCTGGTGGCCTCAGGAAAGGCCAGTCCCCATGCGAGTTGCTAGGGGACCTCTCGGGATTCCTCTCCCGTCCATGCCGGGGCCTCAGTCCTTGTGTGGAGTCGGGGCCGGAACCTGAGGATTCCTCTCCAGTGTTGCCATGGATCTTGGGGTGCTTCTGAGTCTCCCCAGGGGAGTCAGGCCTCGTCTCGAGTGGGGGCATGCACGTGCGCTTTCCTCCCGAGCTGCAGCAGTAGTGTCATGATTCCTGTCACGTGGATCAAGGGATCTGTGGCTTTCCCTCGAGGCTGTCCCTCGAGGCTTTCCCACGAGGCTTTCCCACAGGGCTGTGCCACGTGCCACCTTGGTGTGAGTCGATCCTCGGCGTGAAAGACGAGCCGGTGAAGGGAAAACAGGTTCCTCTGGAATGGACTGAGACATCTGGGGGACTCTTGGAATGGTGGCACGACCCTGGAGTTCCTCTCGCCGTTCCTGTTGAGAGGGCCTCCTCTTGAGATGCGACGGGAACGCCGGGAACTCTTTCCCGACGAAGCAGGGAAAGGATCCCTCATCTCGAGCTACGAGGCGGAAACGGGGCTCCTCTGGATGTGGGCGGGACCCTCGTGATTCCTCTCGAGTGGAGACGGGTATGTCGGGGAACTTCTTGATTCGCACCAAGGGTGTGAAGGTCCCTTTCTAAATTACAGAGGTGAGGTGTGATCAGCCTGGAGACGCCTCAGCGGAAATGGGCTCATCTCGCCTGGAGGGGAGAACCTCCTGGATTTTCTCGAGTTGCGGCAGGTCTTCTCGAGTTACGACGGGGACCTCAGGGACCCGCTCTGGTGGCCTCAGGAAAGGCCAGTCCCCATGCGAGTTGCTAGGGACCTCACGGGATTCCTCTCCCGTCCATGCCGGGGCCTCAGTCCTTGTGTGGAGTCGGGGCCGGAACCTGAGGATTCCTCTCCAGTGTTGCCATGGATCTTGGGGTGCTTCTGAGTCTCCCCAGGGGAGTCAGGCCTCGTCTCGAGTGGGGGCATGCACGTGCGCTTTCCTCCCGAACTGCAGCAGTAGTGTCACGCTTCCTGTCACGTGGATCAAGGGATCTGTGGCTTTCCCTCGAGGCTGTCCCTCGAGGCTTTCCCACGAGGCTTTCCCACAGGGCTGTGCCACGTGCCACCTTGGTGTGAGTCGATCCTCGGCGTGAAAGACGAGCCGGAGAAGGGAAAAGAGGTTCGTCTGGAATGGACTGAGACATCTGGGGGACTCTTGGAATGGTGGCACGACCCTGGAGTTCCTCTCGCCGTTCCTGTTGAGAGGGACTCCTCTTGAGATGCGACGGGAACGCCGGGAACTCTTTCCCGACGAAGCAGGGAAAGGATCCCTCATCTCGAGCTACGAGGCGGAAACGGGGCTCCTCTGGATGTGGGCGGGACCCTCGTGATTCCTCTCGAGTGGAGACAGCTAGGTCAGGGAACTTCTTGATTTGCACCAAGGGTGTGAAGGAGCCTTTCGAAGTTCCAGAGGTGAGATGTGATCAGCCTCGAGACGCCTCAGCGGAAATGGGCCTCATCTCGCCTGGAGGGGAGAACCTCCTGGATTTTCTCCAGTTGCGGCAGGTCTTCTCGAGTTACGACGGGGACCTCAGGGACCCGCTCTGGTGGCCTCAGGAAAGGCCAGTCCCCATGCGAGTTGCTAGGGGACCTCTCGGGATTCCTCTCCCGTCCATGCCGGGGCCTCAGTCCTTGTGTGGAGTCGGGGCCGGAACCTGAGGATTCCTCTCCAGTGTTGCCATGGATCTTGGGGTGCTTCTGAGTCTCCCCAGGGGAGTCAGGCCTCGTCTCGAGTTGGGGCATGCACGTGCGCTTTCCTCCCGAGCTGCAGCAGTAGTGTCACGCTTCCTGTCACGTGGATCAAGGGATCTGTGGCTTTCCCTCGAGGCTGTCCCTCGAGGCTTTCCCACGAGGCTTTCCCACAGGGCTGTGCCACGTGCCACCTTGGTGTGAGTCGATCCTCGGCGTGAAAGACGAGCCGGTGAAGGGAAAAGAGTTTCCTCTGGAATGGACTGAGACATCTGGGGGACTCTTGGAATGGTGGCACGACCCTGGAGTTCCTCTCGCCGGTCCTGTTGAGAGGGCCTCCTCTTGAGATGCGACGGGAACGCCGGGAACTCTTTCCCGACGAAGCAGGGAAATGATCCCTCATCTTGAGCTACGAGGCGGAAACGGGGCTCCTCTGGATGTGGGCGGGACCCTCGTGATTCCTCTCGAGTGGAGACGGGTATGTCGGGGAACTTCTAGATTTGCACCAAGGGTGTGAAGGACCCTTTCGAAATTCCAGACGTGAGGTGTGATCAGCCTCGAGACGCCTCAGCGGAAATGGGCCTCATCTCGCCTGGAGGGGAGAACCTCCTGGATTTTCTCCAGTTGCGGCAGGTCTTCTCGACTTACGACGGGGACCTCAGGGACCCGCTCTGGTGGCCTCAGGAAAGGCCATTCCCCATGCGAGTTGCTAGGGGACCTCTCGGGATTCCTCTCCCGTCCATGCCGGGGCCTCAGTCCTTGTGTGGAGTCGGGGCCGGAACCTGAGGATTCCTCTCCAGTGTTGCCATGGATCTTGCGGTGCTTCTGAGTCTCCCCAGGGGAGTCAGGCCTCGTCTCGAGTGGGGGCATGCACGTGCGCTTTCCTCCCGAGCTGCAGCAGTAGTGTCACGCTTCCTGTCACGTGGATCAAGGGATCTGTGGCTTTCCCTCGAGGCTGTCCCTCGAGGCTTTCCCACGAGGCTTTCCCACAGGGCTGTGCCACGTGCCACCTTGGTGTGAGTCGATCCTCGGCGTGAAAGACGAGCCGGTGAAGGGAAAAGAGGTTCCTCTGGAATGGACTGAGACATCTGGGGGACTCTTGGAATGGTGGCACGACCCTGGAGTTCCTCTCGCCGTTCCTGTTGAGAGGGCCTCCTCTTGAGATGCGCCGGGAACGCCGGGAACTCTTTCCCGACGAAGCAGGGTAAGGATCCCTCATCTCGAGCTACGAGGCGGAAACGGGGCTCCTCTGGATGTGGGCGGGACCCACGTGATTCCTCTCGAGTGGAGACGGCTAGGTCGGGGAACTTCTTGATTTGCACCAAGGGTGTGAAGGACCCTTTCGAAGTGCCAGAGGTGAGGTGTGATCAGCCTCGAGACGCCTCAGCGGAAATGGGCCTCATCTCGCCTGTGGGGAGAACATCCTGGATTTTCTCGAGTTGCGGCAGGTCTTCTCGAGTTACGACGGGGACCACAGGGACCCGCTCTGGTGGCCTCAGGAAAGGCCAGTCCCCATGCGAGTTGCTAGGGGACCTCTCGGGATTCCTCTCCCGTCCATGCCGGGGCCTCAGTCCTTGTGTGGAGTCGGGGCCGGAACCTGAGGATTCCTCTCCAGTGTTGCCATGGATCTTGGGGTGCTTCTGAGTCTCCCCAGGGGAGTCAGGCCTCGTCTCGAGTGGGGGCATGCACGTGCGCTTTCCTCCCGAGCTGCAGCAGTAGTGTCACGATTCCTGTCACGTGGATCAAGGGATCTGTGGCTTTCCCTCGAGGCTGTCCCTCGAGGCTTTCCCACGAGGCTTTCCCACAGGGCTGTGCCACGTGCCACCTTGGTGTGAGTCGATCCTCGGCGTGAAAGACGAGCCGGTGAAGGGAAAAAAGGTTCCTCTGGAATGGACTGAGACATCTGGGGGACTCTTGGAATGGTGGCACGACCCTGGAGTTCCTCTCGCCGTTCCTGTTGAGAGGGCCTCCTCTTGAGATGCGACGGGAACGCCGGGAACTCTTTCCCGACGAAGCAGGGAAAGGATCCCTCATCTCGAGCTACGAGGCGGAAACGGGGCTCCTCTGGATGTGAGCGGGACCCACGTGATTCCTCTCGAGTGGAGACGGCTAGGTCGGGGAACTTCTTGATTTGCACCAAGGGTGTGAAGGACCCTTTCGAAGTGCCAGAGGTGAGGTGTGATCAGCCTCGAGACGCCTCAGCGGAAATGGGCCTCATCTCGCCTGGAGGGGAGAACCTCCTGGATTTTCTCCAGTTGCGGCAGGTCTTCTCGACTTACGACGGGGACCTCAGGGACCCGCTCTGGTGGCCTCAGGAAAGGCCAGTCCCCATGCGAGTTGCTAGGGGACCTCTCGGGATTCCTCTCCCGTCCATGCCGGGGCCTCAGTCCTTGTGTGGAGTCGGGGCCGGAACCTGAGGATTCCTCTCCAGTGTTGCCATGGATCTTGGGGTGCTTCTGAGTCTCCCCAGGGGAGTCAGGCCTCGTCTCGAGTGGGGGCATGCACGTGCGCTTTCCTCCCGAGCTGCAGCAGTAGTGTCACGCTTCCTGTCACGTGGATCAAGGGATCTGTGGCTTTCCCTCGAGGCTGTCCCTCGAGGCTTTCCCACGAGGCTTTCCCACAGGGCTGTGCCACGTGCCACCTTGGTGTGAGTCGATCCTCGGCGTGAAAGACGAGCCGGTGAAGGGAAAACAGGTTCCTCTGGAATGGACTGAGACATCTGGGGGACTCTTGGAATGGTGGTACGACCCTGGAGTTCCTCTCGCCGGTCCTGTTGAGAGGGCCTCCTCTTGAGATGCGACGGGAAGGCCGCGAACTCTTTCCCGACGAAGCAGGGAAAGGATCCCTCATTTCGAGCTACGAGGCGGAAACGGGGCTCCTCTGGATGTGGGCGGGACCCTCGTGATTCCTCTCGAGTGGAGACGGGTATGTCGGGGAACTTCTTGATTTGCACCAAGGGTGTGAAGGACCCTTTCGAAATTCCAGAGGTGAGGTGTGATCAGCCTCGAGACGCCTCAGCGGAAATGGGCCTCATCTCGCCTGGAGGGGAGAACCTCCTGGATTTTCTCGAGTTGCGGCAGGTCTTCTCGAGTTACGACGGGGACCTCAGGGACACGCTCTGGTGGCCTCAGGAAAGGCCAGTCCCCATGCGAGTTGCTAGGGGACCTCTCGGGATTCCTCTCCCGTCCATGCCGGGGCCTCAGTCCTTGTGTGGAGTCGGGGCCGGAACCTGAGGATTCCTCTCCAGTGTTGCCATGGATCTTGGGGTGCTTCTGAGTCTCCCCAGGGGAGTCAGGCCTCGTCTCGATTGGGGGCATGCACGTGCGCTTTCCTCCCGAGCTGCAGCAGTAGTGTCACGCTTCCTGTCACGTGGATCAAGGGATCTGTGGCTTTCCCTCGAGGCTGTCCCTCGAGGCTTTCCCACGAGGCTTTCCCACAGGGCTGTGCCACGTGCCACCTTGGTGTGAGTCGATCCTCGGCGTGAAAGACGAGGCGGTGAAGGGAAAAGAGGTTCCTCTGGAATGGACTGAGACATCTGGGGGACTCTTGGAATGGTGGCACGACCCTGGAGTTCCTCTCGCCGTTCCTGTTGAGAGGGCCTCCTCTTGAGATGCGACGGGAACGCCGGGAACTCTTTCCCGACGAAGCAGGGAAAGGATCCCTCATCTCGAGCTACGAGGCGGAAACGGGGCTCCTCTGGATGTGGGCGGGACCCTCGTGATTCCTCTCGAGCGGAGACGGGTATGTCGGGGAACTTCTTGATTTGCACCAAGGGTGTGAAGGACCCTTTCGAAATTCCAGAGGTGAGGTGTGATCAGCCTCGAGACGCCTCTGCGGAAATGGGCCTCATCTCGCCTGGAGAGGAGAACCTCCTGGATTTTCTCGAGTTGCGGCAGGTCTTCTCGAGTTACGACGGGGACCTCAGGGACCCGCTCTGGTGGCCTCAGGAAAGGCCAGTCCCCATGCGAGTTGCTAGGGGACCTCTCGGGATTCCTCTCCCGTCCATGCCGGGGCCTCAGTCCTTGTGTGGATTCGGGGCCGGAACCTGAGGATTCCTCTCCAGTGTTGCCATGGATCTTGCGGTGCTTCTGAGTCTCCCCAGGGGAGTCAGGCCTCGTCTCGAGTGGGGGCATGCACGTGCGCTTTCCTCCCGAGCTGCAGCAGTAGTGTCACGCTTCCTGTCACGTGGATCAAGGGATCTGTGGCTTTCCCTCGAGGCTGTCCCTCGAGGCTTTCCCACGAGGCTTTCCCACAGGGCTGTGCCACGTGCCACCTTGGTGTGAGTCGATCCTCGGCGTGAAAGACGAGCCGGTGAAGGGAAAAGAGGTTCCTCTGGAATGGACTGAGACATCTGGGGGACTCTTGGAATGGTGGTACGACCCTGGAGTTCCTCTCGCCGGTCCTGTTGAGAGGGCCTCCTCTTGAGATGCGACGGGAACGCCGGGAACTCTTTCCCGACGAAGCAGGGAAAGGATCCCTCATCTCGAGCTACGAGGCGGAAACGGGTCTCCTCTGGATGTGGGCGGGACCCTCGTGATTCCTCTCGAGCGGAGACGGGTATGTCGGGGAACTTCTTGATTTGCACCAAGGGTGTGAAGGACCCTTTCGAAATTCCAGAGGTGAGGTGTGATCAGCCTCGAGACGCCTCAGCGGAAATGGGCCTCATCTCGCCTGGAGGGGAGAACCTCCTGGATTTTCTCCAGTTGCGGCAGGTCTTCTCGAGTTACGACGGGGACCTCAGAGACCCGCTCTGGTGGCCTCAGGAAAGGCCAGTCCCCATGCGAGTTGCTAGGGGACCTCTCGGGATTCCTCTCCCGTCCATGCCGGGGCCTCAGTCCTTGTGTGGAGTCGGGGCCGGAACCTGAGGATTCCTCTCCAGTGTTGCCATGGATCTTGGGGTGCTTCTGAGTCTCCCCAGGGGAGTCAGGCCTCGTCTCGAGTGGGGGCATGCACGTGCGCTTTCCTCCCGAGCTGCAGCAGTAGTGTCACGCTTCCTGTCACGTGGATCAAGGGATCTGTGGCTTTCCCTCGAGGCTGTCCCTCGAGGCTTTCCCACGAGGCTTTCCCACAGGGTTGTGCCACGTGCCACCTTGGTGTGAGTCGATCCTCGTCGTGAAAGACGAGCCGGTGAAGGGAAAAGAGGTTCCTCTGGAATGGACTGAGACATCTGGGGGACTCTTGGAATGGTGGTACGACCCTGGAGTTCCTCTCGCCGGTCCTGTTGAGAGGGCCTCCTCTTGAGATGCGACGGGAAGGCCGGGAACTCTTTCCCGACGAAGCAGGGAAAGGATCCCTCATCTCGAGCTACGAGGCGGAAACGGGGCTCCTCTGGATGTGGGCGGGACCCTCGTGATTCCTCTCGAGTGGAGACGGGTATGTCGGGGAAATTCTTGATTTGCACCAAGGGTGTGAAGGACCCTTTCGAAGTTCCAGATGTGAGGTGTGATCAGCCTCGAGACGCCTCAGCGGAAATGGGCCTCATCTCGCCTGGAGGGGAGAACTTCCTGGATTTTCTCCAGTTGCGGCAGGTCTTCTCGAGTTACGACGGGGACCTCAGGGACCCGCTCTGGTGGCCTCAGGAAAGGCCAGTCCTCATGCGAGTTGCTAGGGGACCTCTCGGGATTCCTCTCCCGTCCATGCCGGGGCCTCAGTCCTTGTGTGGAGTCGGGGCCAGAACCTGAGGATTCCTCTCCAGTGTTGCCATGGATCTTGGGGTGCTTCTGAGTCTCCCCAGGGGAGTCAGGCCTCGTCTCGAGTGGGGGAATGCACGTGCGCTTTCCTCCCGAGCTGCAGCAGTAGTGTCACGCTTCCTGTCACGTGGATCAAGGGATCTGTGGCTTTCCCTCGAGGCTGTCCCTCGAGGCTTTCCCACGAGGCTTTCCCACAGGGCTGTGCCACGTGCCACCTTGGTGTGAGTCGATCCTCGGCGTGAAAGACGAGCCGGTGAAGGGAAAAGAGGTTCCTCTGGAATGGACTGAGACATCTGGGGGACTCTTGGAATTGTGGCACGACCCTGGAGTTCCTCTCGCCGGTCCTGTTGAGAGGGCCTCCTCTTGAGATGCGACGGGAACGCCGGGAACTCTTTCCCGACGAAGCAGGGAAAGGATCCCTCATCTCGAGCTACGAGGCGGAAACGGGGCTCCTCTGGATGTGGGCGGGACCCACGTGATTCCTCTCGAGTGGAGACGGGTATGTCGGGGAACTTCTTGATTTGCACCAAGGGTGTGAAGGACCCGTTCGAAGTGCCAGAGGTGAGGTGTGATCAGCCTCGAGACGCCTCAGCGGAAATGGGCCTCATCTTGCCTTTAGGGGAGAACCTCCTGGATTTTCTCGAGTTGCGGCAGGTCTTCTCGAGTTACGACGGGGACCTCAGGGACACGCTCTGGTGGCCTCAGGAAAGGCCAGTCCCCATGCGAGTTGCTAGGGGACCTCTCGGGATTCCTCTCCCGTCCATGCCGGGGCCTCTGTCCTTGTGTGGAGTCGGGGCGGGAACCTGAGGATTCCTCTCCAGTGTTGCCATGGATCTTGGGGTGCTTCTGAGTCTCCCCAGGGGAGTCAGGCCTCGTCTCGAGTGGGGGCATGCACGTGCGCTTTCCTCCCGAGCTGCAGCAGTAGTGTCACGATTCCTGTCACGTGGATCAAGGGATCTGTGGCTTTCCCTCGAGGCTGTCCCTCGAGGCTTTCCCACGAGGCTTTCCCACAGGGCTGTGCCACGTGCCACATTGGTGTGAGTCGATCCTCGGCGTGAAAGACGAGCCGGTGAAGGGAAAAGAGGTTCCTCTGGAATGGACTGAGACATCTGGGGGACTCTTGGAATGGTGGCACGACCCTGGAGTTCCTCTCGCCGTTCCTGTTGAGAGGGGCTCCTCTTGAGATGCGACGGGAACGCCGGGAACTCTTTCCCGACGAAGCAGGGAAAGGATCCCTCATCTCGAGCTACGAGGCGGAAACGGGGCTCCTCTGGATGTGGGCGGGACCCTCGTGATTCCTCTCGAGCGGAGACGGGTATGTCGGGGAACTTCTTGATTTGCACCAAGGGTGTGAAGGACCCTTTCGAAATTCCAGAGGTGAGGTGTGATCAGCCTCGAGACGCCTCAGCGGAAATGGGCCTCATCTCGCCTGGAGGGGAGAACATCCCGGATTTTCTCCAGTTGCGGCAGGTCTTCTCGAGTTACGACGGGGACCTCAGGGACCCGCTCTGGTGGCCTCAGGAAAGGCCAGTCCCCATGCGAGTTGCTAGGGGACCTCTCGGGATTCCTCTCCCGTCCATGCCGGGGCCTCAGTCCTTGTGTGGAGTCGGGGCCGGAACCTGAGGATTCCTCTCCAGTGTTGCCATGGATCTTGGGGTGCTTCTGAGTCTCCCCAGGGGAGTCAGGCCTCGTCTCGAGTGGGGGCATGCACGTGCGCTTTCCTCCCGAGCCGCAGCAGTAGTGTCACGCTTCCTGTCACGTGGATCAAGGGATCTGTGGCTTTCCCTCGAGGCTGTCCCTCGAGGCTTTCCCACGAGGCTTTCCCACAGGGCTGTGCCACGTGCCACCTTGGTGTGAGTCGATCCTCGGCGTGAAAGACGAGCCGGTGAAGGGAAAAGAGGTTCCTCTGGAATGGACTGAGACATCTGGGGGACTCTTGGAATGGTGGCACGACCCTGGAGTTCCTCTCGCCGGTCCTGTTGAGAGGGCCTCCTCTTGAGATGCGACGGCAACGCCGGGAACTCTTTCCCGACGAAGCAGGGAAAGGATCCCTCATCTCGAGCTACGAGGCGGAAACGGGGCTCCTCTGGATGTGGGCGGGACCCTCGTGATTCCTCTCGAGTGGAGACGGGTATGTCGGGGAACTTCTTGATTTGCACCAAGGGTGTGAAGGACCCGTTCGAAGTGCCAGAGGTGAGGTGTGATCAGCCTCGAGACGCCTCAGCGGAAATGGGCCTCATCTTGCCTGGAGGGGAGAAACTCCTGGATTTTCTCGAGTTGCGGCAGGTCTCGAGTTACGACGGGGACCTCAGGGACCCGCTCTGGTGGCCTCAGGAAAGGCCAGTCCCCATGCGAGTTGCTAGGGGACCTCTCGGGATTCCTCTCCCGTCCATGCCGGGGCCTCTGTCCTTGTGTGGAGTCGGGGTGGGAACCTGAGGATTCCTCTCCAGTGTTGCCATGGATCTTGGGGTGCTTCTGAGTCTCCCCAGGGGAGTCAGGCCTCGTCTCGAGTGGGGGCATGCACGTGCGCTTTCCTCCCGAGCTGCAGCAGTAGTGTCACGCTTCCTGTCACGTGGATCAAGGGATCTGTGGCTTTCCCTCGAGGCTGTCCCTCGAGGCTTTCCCACGAGGCTTTCCCACAGGGCTGTGCCACGTGCCACCTTGGTGTGAGTCGATCCTCGGCGTGAAAGACGAGCCGGTGAAGGGAAAAGAGTTTCCTCTGGAATGGACTGAGACATCTGGGGGACTCTTGGAATGGTGGCACGACCCTGGAGTTCCTCTCGCCGTTCCTGTTGAGAGGGGCTCCTCTTGAGATGCGACGGGAACGCCGGGAACTCTTTCCCGACGAAGCAGGGAAAGGATCCCTCATCTCGAGCTACGAGGCGGAAACGGGGCTCCTCTGGATGTGGGCGGGACCCTCGTGATTCCTCTCGAGCGGAGACGGGTATGTCGGGGAACTTCTTGATTTGCACCAAGGGTGTGAAGGACCCTTTCGAAATTCCAGAGGTGAGGTGTGATCAGCCTCGAGACGCCTCAGCGGAAATGGGCCTCATCTCGCCTGGAGGGGAGAACATCCCGGATTTTCTCCAGTTGCGGCAGGTCTTCTCGAGTTACGACGGGGACCTCAGGGACCCGCTCTGGTGGCCTCAGGAAAGGCCAGTCCCCATGCGAGTTGCTAGGGGACCTCTCGGGATTCCTCTCCCGTCCATGCCGGGGCCTCAGTCCTTGTGTGGAGTCGGGGCCGGAACCTGAGGATTCCTCTCCAGTGTTGCCATGGATCTTGGGGTGCTTCTGAGTCTCCCCAGGGGAGTCAGGCCTCGTCTCGAGTGGGGGCATGCATGTGCGCTTTCCTCCCGAGCTGCAGCAGTAGTGTCACGCTTCCTGTCACGTGGATCAAGGGATCTGTGGCTTTCCCTCGAGGCTGTCCCTCGAGGCTTTCCCACGAGGCTTTCCCACAGGGCTGTGCCACGTGCCACCTTGGTGTGAGTCGATCCTCGGCGTGAAAGACGAGCCGGTGAAGGGAAAAGAGGTTCCTCTGGAATGGACTGAGACATCTGGGGGACTCTTGGAATGGTGGCACGACCCTGGAGTTCCTCTCGCCGGTCCTGTTGAGAGGGCCTCCTCTTGAGATGCGACGGGAACGCCGGGAACTCTTTCCCGACGAAGCAGGGAAAGGATCCCTCATCTCGAGCTACGAGGCGGAAACGGGGCTCCTCTGGATGTGGGCGGGACCCTCGTGATTCCTCTCGAGTGGAGACGGGTATGTCGGGGAACTTCTTGATTTGCACCAAGGGTGTGAAGGACCCTTTCGAAATTCCAGAGGTGAGGTGTGATCAGCCTCGAGACGCCTCAGCGGAAATGGGCCTCATCTCGCCTGGAGGGGAGAACCTTCTGGATTATCTCCAGTTGCGGCAGGTCTTCTCGAGTTACGACGGGGACCTCAGGACCCGCTCTGGTGGCCTCAGGAAAGGCCAGTCCCCATGCGAGTTGCTAGGGGACCTCTCGGGATTCCTCTCCCGTCCATGCCGGGGCCTCAGTCCTTGTGTGGAGTCGGGGCCGGAACCTGAGGATTCCTCTCCAGTGTTGCCATGGATCTTGGGGTGCTTCTGAGTCTCCCCAGGGGAGTCAGGCCTCGTCTCGAGTGGGGGCATGCACGTGCGCTTTCCTCCCGCGCTGCAGCAGTAGTGTCACGCTTCCTGTCACGTGGATCAAGGGATCTGTGGCTTTCCCTCGAGGCTGTCCCTCGAGGCTTTCCCACGAGGCTTTCCCACAGGGCTGTGCCAGGTGCCACCTTGGTGTGAGTCGATCCTCGGCGTGACAGACGAGCCGGTGAAGGGAAAAGAGGTTCCTCTGGAATGGACTGAGACATCTGGGGGACTCTTGGAATGGTGGCACGACCCTGGAGTTCCTCTCGCCGTTCCTGTTGAGAGGGTCTCCTCTTGAGATGCGACGGGAACGCCGGGAACTCTTTCCCGACGAAGCAGGGAAAGAATCCCTCATCTCGAGCTACGAGGCGGAAACGGGGCTCCTCTGGATGTGGACGGGACCCACGTGATTCCTCTCGAGTGGAGACGGCTAGGTCGGGGAACTTCTTGATTTGCACCAAGGGTGTGAAGGACCCTTTCGAACTGCCAGAGGTGTGGTGTGATCAGCCTCGAGACGCCTCAGCGGAAATGGGCCTCATCTCGCCTGGAGGGGAGAACCTCCTGGATTTTCTCGAGTTGCGGCAGGTCTTCTCGAGTTACGACGGGGACCTCAGGGACCCGCTCTGGTGGCCTCAGGAAAGGCCAGTCCCCATGCGAGTTGCTAGGGGACCTCTCGGGATTCCTCTCCCGTCCATGCCGGGGCCTCAGTCCTTGTGTGGAGTCGGGGCCGGAAACTGAGGATTCCTCTCCAGTGTTGCCATGGATCTTGCGGTGCTTCTGAGTCTCCCCATGGGAGTCAGGCCTCGTCTCGAGTGGGGGCATGCACGTGCGCTTTCCTCCCGAGCTGCAGCAGTAGTGTCACGATTCCTGTCACGTGGATCAAGGGATCTGTGGCTTTCCCTCGAGGCTGTCCCTCGAGGCTTTCCCACGAGGCTTTCCCACAGGGCTGTGCCACGTGCCACCTTGGTGTGAGTCGATCCTCGTCGTGAAAGACGAGCCGGTGAAGGGAAAAGAGGTTCCTCTGTAATGGACTGAGACATCTGGGGGACTCGTGGAATGGTGGCACGACCCTGGAGTTCCTCTCGCCGTTCCTGTTGAGAGGGCCTCCTCTTGAGATGCGACGGGAACGCCGGGAACTCTTTCCCGACGAAGCAGGGAAAGGATCCCTCATCTCGAGCTACGAGGCGGATACGGGGCTCCTCTGGATGTGGGCGGGACCCTCGTGATTCCTCTCGAGTGGAGACGGGTATGTCGGGGAACTTCTTGATTTGCACCAAGAGTGTGAAGGACCCTTTCGAAATTCCAGAGGTGAGGTGTGATCAGCCTCGAGACGCCTCAGCGGAAATGGGCCTCATCTCGCCTGGAGGGGAGAACCTCCTGGATTTTCTCGAGTTGCGGCAGGTGTTCTCGAGTTACGACGGGGACCTCAGGGACCCGCTCTGATGGCCTCAGGAAAGGCCAGTCCCCATGCGAGTTGCTAGGGGACCTCTCGGGATTCCTCTCCCGTCCATGCCGGGGCCTCAGTCCTTGTGTGGAGTCGGGGCCGGAACCTGAGGATTCCTCTCCAGTGTTGCCATGGATCTTGGAGTGCTTCTGAGTCTCCCCAGGGGAGTCAGGCAACGTCTCGAGTGGGGGCATGCACGTGCGCTTTCCTCCCGAGCTGCAGCAGTAGTGTCACGATTCCTGTCACGTGGATCAAGGGATCTGTGGCTTTCCCTCGAGGCTGTCCCTCGAGGCTTTCCCACGAGGCTTTCCCACAGGGCTGTGCCACGTGCCACCTTGGTGTGAGTCGATCCTCGGCGTGAAAGACGAGCCGGTGAAGGGAAAAGAGGTTCCTCTGGAATGGACTGAGACATCTGGGGGACTCTTGGAATGGTGGCACGACCCTGGAGTTCCTCTCGCCGTTCCTGTTGAGACGGCCTCCTCTTGAGATGCGACGGGAACGCCGGGAACTCTTTCACGACGAAGCAGGGAAAGGATCCCTCATCTCGAGCTACGAGGCGGAAACGGGGCTCCTCTGGATGTGGGCGGGACCCACGTGATTCCTCTCGAGTGGAGACGGGTATGTCGGGGAACTTCTTGATTTGCACCAAGGGTGTGAAGGACCCTTTCGAAGTTCCAGAGGTGAGGTGTGATCAGCCTCGAGACGCCTCAGTGGAAATGGGCCTCATCTCGCCTGGAGGGGAGAACCTCCTGGATTTTCTCGAGTTGCGGCAGGTCTTCTCGAGTTACGACGGGGACCTCAGGGACCCGCTCTGGTGGCCTCAGGAAAGGCCAGTCCCCATGCGAGTTGCTAGGGGACCTCTCGGGATTCCTCTCCCGTCCATGCCGGGGCCTCAGTCCTTGTGTGGAGTCGGGGCCGGAACCTGAGGATTCCTCTCCAGTGTTGCCATGGATCTTGGGGTGCTCCTGAGTCTCCCCAGGGGAGTCAGGCCTCGTCTCGAGTGGGGGCATGCACGTGCGCTTTCCTCCCGAGCTGCAGCAGTAGTGTCACGCTTCCTGTCACGTTGATCAAGGGATCTGTGGCTTTCCCTCGAGGCTGTCCCTCGAGGCTTTCCCACGAGGCTTTCCCACAGGGCTGTGCCACGTGCCACCTTGGTGTGAGTCGATCCTCGGCGTGAAAGACGAGCCGGTGAAGGGAAAAGAGGTTCCTCTGGAATGGACTGAGACATCTGGGGGACTCTTGGAATGGTGGCACGACCCTGGAGTTCCTCTCGCCGTTCCTGTTGAGAGGTCCTCCTCTTGAGATGCGACGGGAACGCCGGGAACTCTTTCCCGACGAAGCAGGGAAAGGATCCCTCATCTCGAGCTACGAGGCGGAAACGGGGATCCTCTGGATGTGGGCGGGACCCTCGTGATTCCTCTCGAGTGGAGACGGGTATGTCGGGGAACTTCTTGATTTGCACCAAGGGTGTGAAGGAGCCTTTCGAATTTCCAGAGGGGAGGTGTGATCAGCCTCGAGACGCCTCAGCGGAAATGGGCCTCATCTCGCCTGGAGGGGAGAACCTCCTGGATTTTCTCGAGTTGCGGCAGGTCTTCTCGAGTTACGACGGGGACCTCAGGGACCCGCTCTGGTGGCCTCAGGAAAGGCCATTCCCAATGCGAGTTGCTAGGGGACCTCTCGGGATTCCGCTCCCGTCCATGCCGGGATCTCAGTCCTTGTGTGGAGTCGGGGACGGAACCTGAGGATTCCTCTCCAGTGTTGCCATGGATCTTGGGGTGCTTCTGAGTCTCCCCAGGGGAGTCAGGCCTCGTCTCGAGTGTGGGCATGCACGTGCGCGTTCCTCCCGAGCTGCAGCAGTAGTGTCACGCTTCCTGTCACGTGGATCAAGGGATCTGTGGCTTTCCCTCGAGGCTGTCCCTCGAGGCTTTCCCACGAGGCTTTCCCACAGGGCTGTGCCACGTGCCACCTTGGTGTGAGTCGATCCTCGGCGTGAAAGACGAGCCGGTGAAGGGAAAAGAGGTTCCTCTGGAATGGACTGAGACATCTGGGGGACTCTTGGAATGGTGGCACGACCCTGGAGTTCCTCTCGCCGTTCCTGTTGAGAGGGCCTCCTCTTGAGATGCGACGGGAACGCCGGGAACTCTTTCCCGACGAAGCAGGGAAAGGATCCCTCATATCGAGCTACAAGGCGGAAACGGGGCTCCTCTGGATGTGGGCGGGACCCTCGTTATTCCTCTCGAGTGGAGACGGGTATGTCGGGGAACTTCTTGATTTGCACCAAGGGTGTGAAGGAGCCTTTCGAAGTTCCAGAGGTGAGGTGTGATCAGCCTCGAAACGCCTCGGCGGAAATGGGCCTCATCTCGCCTGGAGGGGAGAACCTCCCGGATTTTCTCGAGTTGCGGCAGGTCTTCTCGAGTTACGACGGGGACCTCAGGGACCCGCTCTGGTGGCCTCAGGAAAGGCCAGTCCCCATGCGAGTTGTTAGGATACCTCTCGGGATTCCTCTGCCGTCCATTCCGGGGCCTCAGTCCTTGTGTGGAGTCGGGGCCGGAACCTGAGGATTCCTCTCCAGTGTTGCCATGGATCTTGGGGTGCTTCTGAGTCTCCCCAGGGGAGTCAGGCCTCGTCTCGAGTGGGGGCATGCACGTGCGCTTTCCTCCCGAGCTGCAGCAGTAGTGTCACGCTTCCTGTCACGTGGATCAAGGGATCTGTGGCTTTCCCTCGAGGCTGTCCCTCGAGGCTTTCCCACGAGGCTTTCCCACAGGGCTGTGCCACGTGCCACCTTGGTGTGAGTCGATCCTCGGCGTGAAAGACGAGCCGGTGAAGGGAAAAGAGGTTCCTCTGGAATGGACTGAGACATCTGGGGGACTCTTGGAATGGTGGCACGACCCTGGAGTTCCTCTCGCCGTTCCTGTTGAGAGGGCCTCCTCTTGAGATGCGACGGGAAGGCCGGGAACTCTTTCCCGACGAAGCAGGGAAAGGATCCCTCATCTCGAGCTACGAGGCGGAAACGGGGCTCCTCTGGATGTGGGCGGGCCCCTCGTGATTCATCTCGAGTGGAGACGGGTATGTCGGGGAACTTCTTGATTTGCACCAAGGGTGTGAAGGACCCTTTCGAAGTTCCAGAGGTGAGGTGTGATCAGCCTCGAGACGCCTCGGCGGAAATGGGCCTCCTCTCGCCTGGAGGGGAGAACATCCCGGATTTTCTCGAGTTGCGGCAGGTCTTCTCGTGTTACGACAGGGACCTCAGGGACCCGCTCTGGTGGCCTCAGGAAAGGCCAGTCCCCATGCGAGTTGCTAGGGGACCTCTCGGGATTCCTCTCCCGACCATGCCGGGGCCTCAGTCCTTGTGTGGAGTCGGGGCCGGAACCTGAGGATTCCTCTCCAGTGTTGCCATGGATCTTGGGGTGCTTCTGAGTCTCCCCAGGGGAGTCAGGCCTCGTCTCGAGTGGGGGCATGCACCTGCGCTTTCCTCCCGAGCTGCAGCAGTAGTGTCACGCTTCCTGTCACGTGGATCAAGGGATCTGTGGCTTTCCCTCGAGGCTGTCCCTCGAGGCTTTCCCACGAGGCTTTCCCACAGGGCTGTGCCACGTGCCACCTTGGTGTGAGTCGATCCTCGGCGTGAAAGACGAGCCGGTGAAGGGAAAAGAGGTTCCTCTGGAATGGACTGAGACATCTGGGGGACTCTTGGAATTGTGGCACGACCCTGGAGTTCCTCTCGCCGTTCCTGTTGAGAGGGCCTCCTCTTGAGATGCGACGGGAACGCCGGGAACTCTTTCCCGACGAAGCAGGGAAAGGATCCCTCATCTCGAGCTACGAGACGGAAACGGGGCTCCTCTGGATGAGGGCGGGACCCTCGTGATTCCTCTCGAGTGGAGACGGGTATGTCGGGGAACTTCTTGATTTGCACCAAGGGTGTGAAGGAGCCTTTCGAAGTTCCAGAGGTGAGGTGTGATCAGCGTCGAGACGCCTCGGCGGAAATGGGCCTCATCTCGCCTGGAGGGGAGAACCTCCTGGATTTTCTCGAGTTGCGGCAGGTCTTCTCGAGTTACGACGGGGACCTCAGGGACCCGCTCTGGTGGCCTCAGGAAAGGCCAGTCCCCATGCGAGTTGCTAGGGGACCTCTCGGGATTCCTCTCCCGTCCATGCCGGGGCCTCAGTCCTTGTGTGGAGTCGGGGCCGGAACCTGAGGATTCCTCTCCAGTGTTGCCATGGATCTTGGGGTGCTTCTGAGTCTCCCCAGGGGAGTCAGGCCTCGTCTCGAGTGGGGGCATGCACGTGCGCTTTCCTCCCGAGCTGCAGCAGTAGTGTCACGCTTCCTGTCACGTGGATCAAGGGATCTGTGGCTTTCCCTCGAGGCTGTCCCTCGAGGCTTTCCCACGAGGCTTTCCCACAGGGCTGTGCCACGTGCCACCTTTGTGTGAGTCGATCCTTGGCGTGAAAGACGAGTCGGTGAAGGGAAAAGAGGTTCCTCTGGAATGGACTGAGACATCTGGGGGACTCTTGGAATGGTGGCACGACCCTGGAGTTCCTCTCGCCGTTCCTGTTGAGAGGGCCTCCTCTTGAGATGCGACGGGAAGGCCGGGAACTCTTTCCCGACGAAGCAGGGAAAGGATCCCTCATCTCGAGCTACGAGGCGGAAACGGGGCTCCTCTGGATGTGGGCGGGACCCTCGTGATTCCTCTCGAGTGGAGACGGGTATGTCGGGGAACTTCATGATTTGCACCAAGGGTGTGAAGGACCCTTTCGAAGTTCCAGAGGGGAGGTGTGATCAGCCTCGAGACGCCTCAGCGGAAATGGGCCTCATCTCGCCTGGAGGGGAGAACCTCCTGGATTTTCTCGAGTTGCGGCAGGTCTTCTCGAGTTACGACGGGGACCTCAGTTACCCGCTCTGATGGCCTCAGGAAAGGCCAGTCCCCATGCGAGTTGCTAGGGGACCTCTCGGGATTCCTCTGCCGTCCATGCCGGGGCCTCATTCCTTGTGTGGAGTCGGGGCCGGAACCTGAGGATTCCTCTCCAGTGTTGCCATGGATCTTGGGGTGCTTCTGAGTCTCCCCAGAGGAGTCAGGCCTCGTCTCGAGTGGGGGCATGCACGTGCGCTTTCCTCCCGAGCTGCAGCAGTAGTGTCACGCTTCCTGTCACGTGGATCAAGGGATCTGTGGCTTTCCCTCGAGGCTGTCCCTCGAGGCTTTCCCACGAGGCTTTCCCACAGGGCTGTGCCACGTGCCACCTTGGTGTGAGTCGATCCTCGGCGTGAAAGACGAGCCAGTGAAGGGAAAAGAGGTTCCTCTGGAATGGACTGAGATATCTGGGGGACTCTTGGAATGGTGGCACGACCCTGGAGTTCCTCTCGCCGTTCCTGTTGAGAGGGCCTCCTCTTGAGATGCGACGGGAAGGCCGGGAACTCTTTCCCGACGAAGCAGGGAAAGGATCCCTCATCTCGAGCTACGAGGCGGAAACGGGGCTCCTCTGGATGTGGGCGGGACCCTCGTGATTCCTCTCGAGTGGAGACGGGTATGTCGGGGAACTTCTTGATTTGCACCAAGGGTGTGAAGGAGCCATTCGAAGTTCCAGAGGGGAGGTGTGATCAGCCTCGAGACGCCTCGGCGGAAATGGGCCTCATCTCGCCTGGAGGGGAGAACCTCCCGGATTTTCTCGAGTTGCGGCAGGTCTTCTCGAGTTACGACGGGGACCTCAGGGACCCACTCTGGTGGCCTCAGGAAAGGCCAGTCCCCATGCGAGTTGTTAGGATACCTCTCGGGATTCCTCTCCCGTCCATGCCGGGGCCTCAGTCCTTGTGTGGAGTCGGGGCCGGAACCTGAGTATTCCTCTCCAGTGTTGCCATGGATCTTGGGGTGCTTCTGAGTCTCCCCAGGGGAGTCAGGCCTCGTCTCGAGTGGAGGCATGCACCTGCGCTTTCCTCCCGAGCTGCAGCAGTAGTGTCACGCTTCCTGTCACGTGGATCAAGGGATCTGTGGCTTTCCCTCGAGGCTGTCCCTCGAGGCTTTCCCAAGAGGCTTTCCCACAGGGCTGTGCCACGTGCCACCTTGGTGTGAGTCGATCCTCGGCGTGAAAGACGAGCCGGTGAAGGGAAAAGAGGTTCCTCTGGAATGGACTGAGTCATCTGGGGGACTCTTGGAATGGTGGCACGACCCTGGAGTTCCTCTCGCCGTTCCTGTTGAGAGGGCCTCCTCTTGAGATGCGACGGGAAGGCCGGGAACTCTTTCCCGACGAAGCAGGGAAAGGATCGCTCATCTCGAGCTACGAGGCGGAAACGGGGCTCCTCTGGATGTGGGCGGGACCCTCGTGATTCCTCTCGAGTGGAGACGGGTATGTCGGGGAACTTCTTGATTTGCACCAAGGGTGTGAAGGACCCTTTCGAAGTTCCAGAGGTGAGGTGTGATCAGCCTCGAGAGGCCTCGGCGGAAATGGGCCTCATCTCGCCTGGAGGGGAGAACCTCCCGGATTTTCTCGAGTTGCGGCAGGTCTTCTCGAGTTACGACGGGGACCTCAGGGACCCGCTCTGGTGGCCTCAGGAAAGGCCAGTCCCCATGCGAGTTGTTAGGATACCTCTCGGAATTCCTCTCCCGTCCATGCCGGGGCCTCACTCCTTGTGTGGATTCGGGGCCGGAACCTGAGGATTCCTCTCCAGTGTTGCCATGGATCTCGGGGTGCTTCTGAGTCTCCCCAGGGGAGTCAGGCCTCGTCTCGAGTGGGGGCATGCACGTGCGCTTTCCTCCCGAGCTGCAGCAGTAGTGTCACGCTTCCTGTCACGTGGATCAAGGGATCTGTGGCTTTCCCTCGAGGCTGTCCCTCGAGGCTTTCCCACGAGGCTTTCCCACAGGGCTGTGCCACGTGCCACCTTTGTGTGAGTCGATCCTCGGAGTGAAAGACGAGTCGGTGAAGGGAAACGAGGTTCCTCTGGAATGGACTGAGACATCTGGGGGACTCTTGGAATGGTGGCACGACCCTGGATTTCCTCTCGCCGTTCCTGTTGAGAGGGCCTCCTCTTGAGATGCGACGGGAAGGCCGGGAACTCTTTCCCGACGAAGCAGGGAAAGGATCCCTCATCTCGAGCTACGAGGCGGAAACGGGGCTCCTCTGGATGTGGGCGGGACCCTCGTGATTCCTCTCGAGTGGAGACGGGTATGTCGGGGAACTTCATGATTTGCACCAAGGGTGTGAAGGACCCTTTCGAAGTTCCAGAGGGGAGGTGTGATCAGCCTCGAGACGCCTCAGCGGAAATGGGCCTCATCTCGCCTGGAGGGGAGAACCTCCTGGATTTTCTCGAGTTGCGGCAGGTCTTCTCGAGTTACGTCGGGGACCTCAGTTACCCGCTCTGATGGCCTCAGGAAAGGCCAGTCCCCATGCGAGTTGCTAGGGGACCTCTCGGGATTCTTCTGCCGTCCATGCCGGGGCCTCAGTCCTTGTGTGGAGTCGGGGCCGGAACCTGAGGATTCCTCTCCAGTGTTGCCATGGATCTTGGGGTGCTTCTGAGTCTCCCCAGGGGAGTCAGGCCTCGTCTCGAGGGGGGCATGCACCTGCGCTTTCCTCCCGAGCTGCAGCAGTAGTGTCACGCTTCCTGTCACGTGGATCAAGGGATCTGTGGCTTTCCCTCGAGGCTGTCCCTCGAGGCTTTCCCACGAGGCTTTCCCACAGGGCTGTGCCACGTGCCACCTTTGTGTGAGTTGATCCTCGGCGTGAAAGACGTGTCGGTGAAGGGAAAAGAGGTTCCTCTGGAATGGACTGAGACATCTGGGGGACTCTTGGAATGGTGTCACGACCCTGGAGTTCCTCTCGCCGTTCCTGTTGAGAGGGCCTCCTCTTGAGATGCGACGGGAAGGCCGGGAACTCTTTCCCGACGAAGCAGGGAAAGGATCCCTCATCTCGAGCTACGAGCCGGAAACGGGGCTCCTCTGGATGTGGGCGGGACCCTCGTGATTCCTCTCGAGTGGAGACGGGTATGTCGGGGAACTTCATGATTTGCACCAAGGGTGTGAAGGACCCTTTCGAAGTTCCAGAGGGGAGGTGTGATCAGCCTCGAGACGCCTCGGCGGAAATGGGCCTCATCTCGCCTGGAGGGGAGAACCTCCTGGATTTTCTCGAGTTGCGGCAGGTCTTCTCGAGTTACGACGGGGACCTCAGTTACCCGCTCTGATGGCCTCAGGAAAGGCCAGTCCCCATGCGAGTTGCTATGGGACCTCTCGGGATTCCTCTGCCGTCCATGCCGGGGCCTCAGTCCTTGTGTGGAGTCGGGGCCGGAACCTGAGGATTCCTCTCCAGTGTTGCCATGGACCTTGGGGTGCTTCTGAGTCTCCCCAGGGGAGTCAGGCCTCGTCTCGAGTGGGGGCATGCACGTGCGCTTTCCTCCCGAGCTGCAGCAGTAGTGTCACGCTTCCTGTCACGTGGATCAAGGGATCTGTGGCTTTCCCTCGAGGCTGTCCCTCGAGGCTTTCCCACGAGGCTTTCCCACAGGGCTGTGCCACGTGCCACCTTGGTGTGAGCCGATCCTCGGCGTGAAAGACGAGCCACTGAAGGGAAAAGAGGTTCCTCTGGAATGGACTGAGACATCTGGGGGACTCTTGGAATGGTGGCACGACGCTGGAGTTCCTCTCGCCGTTCCTGTTGAGAGGGCCTCCTCTTGAGATGCGACGGGAAGGCCGGGAACTCTTTCCCGACGAAGCAGGGAAAGGATCCCTCATCTCGAGCTACGAGGCGGAAACGGGGCTCCTATGGATGTGGGCGGGACCCTCGTGATTCCTCTCGAGTGGAGACGGGTATGTCGGGGAACTTCTTGATTTGCACCAAGGGTGTGAAGGAGCCTTTCGAACTTCCAGAGGTGAGGTGTGATCAGCCTCGAGACGCCTCGGCGGAAATGGGCCTCATCTCGCCTGGAGGGGAGAACCTCCCGGATTTTCTCGAGTTGCGGCAGGTCTTCTCGAGTTACGACGGGGACCTCAGGGACCCACTCTGGTGGCCTCAGGAAAGGCCAGTCCCCATGCGAGTTGTTAGGATACCTCTCGGGATTCCTCTCCCGTCCATGCCGGGGCCTCAGTCCTTGTGTGGAGTCGGGGCCGGAACCTGAGGATTCCTCTCCAGTGTTGCCATGGTTCTTGGGGTGCTTCTGAGTCTCCCCAGGGGAGTCAGGCCTCGTCTCGAGTGGGGGCATGCACCTGCGCTTTCCTCCCGAGCTGCAGCAGTAGTGTCACGCTTCCTGTCACGTGGATCAAGGGATCTGTGGCTTTCCCTCGAGGCTGTCCCTCGAGGCTTTCCCAAGAGGCTTTCCCACAGGGCTGTGCCACGTGCCACCTTGGTGTGAGTCGATCCTCGGCGTGAAAGACGAGCCGGTGAAGGGAAAAGAGGTTCCTCTGGAATGGACTGAGACATCTGGGGGACTCTTGGAATGGTGGCACGACCCTGGAGTTCCTCTCGCCGTTCCTGTTGAGAGGGCCTCCTCTTGAGATGCGCCGGGAAGGCCGGGAAATCTTTCCTGACGAAGCAGGGAAAGGATCGCTCATCTCGAGCTACGAGGCGGAAACGGGGCTCCTCTGGATGTGGGCGGGACCCTCGTGATTCCTCTCGAGTGGAGACGGGTATGTCGGGGAACTTCTTGATTTGCACCAAGGGTGTGAAGGACCCTTTCGAAGTTCCAGAGGTGAGGTGTGATCAGCCTCGAGAGGCCTCGGCGGAAATGGGCCTCATCTCGCCTGGAGGGGAGAACCTCCCGGATTTTCTCGAGTTGCGGCAGGTCTTCTCGAGTTACGACGGGGACCTCAGGGACCCGCTCTGGTGGCCTCAGGAAAGGCCAGTCCCCATGCGAGTTGCTAGGGGACCTCTAGGGATTCCTCTCCCGTCCATGCCGGGGCCTCAGTCCTTGTGTGGACTCGGGGCCGGAACCTGAGGATTCCTCTCCAGTGTTGCCATGGATCTTAGGGTGCTTCTGAGTCTCCCCAGGGGAGTCAGGCCTCGTCTAGAGTGGGGGCATGCACGTGCGCTTTCCTCCCGAGCTGCAGCAGTAGTGTCACGCTTCCTGTCACGTGGATCAAGGGATCTGTGGCTTTCCCTCGAGGCTGTCCCTCGAGGCTTTCCCACGAGGCTTTCCCACAGGGCTGTGCCACGTGCCACCTTGGTGTGAGTCGATCCTTGGCGTGAAAGACGAGCCGGTGAGGGGAAAAGAGGTTCCTCTGGAATGGACTGAGACATCTGGGGGACTCTTGGAATGGTGGCACGACCCTGGAGTTCCTCTCGCCGTTCCTGTTGAGATGGCCTCCTCTTGAGATGCGACGGGAACGCCGGGAACTCTTTCCCGACGAAGCAGGGAAAGGATCCCTCATCTCGAGCTACGAGGCGGAAACGGGGCTCCTCTGGATGTGGGCGGGACCCTCGTGATTCCTCTCGAGTGGAGACGGCTAGGTCGGGGAACTTCTTGATTTGCACCAAGGGTGTGAAGGACCCTTTCGAAGTTGCATAGGTGAGGTGTGATCAGCCTCGAGACGCCTCAGCGGAAATGGGCCTCATCTCGCCTGGAGGGGAGAACCTCCTGGATTTTCTCGAGTTGCGGCAGGTCTTCTCGAGTTACGACGGGGACCTCAGGGACCCGCTCTGGTGGCCTCAGGAAAGGCCAGTCCCCATGCGAGTTGCTAGGGGACCTCTCGGGATTCCTCTCCCGTCCATGCCGGGGCCTCAGTCCTTGTGTGGAGTCGGGGCCGGAACCTGAGGATTCCTCTCCAGTTTTGCCATGGATCTTGGGGTGCTTCTGAGTCTCCCCAGGGGAGTCAGGCCTCGTCTCGAGTGGGGGCATGCACGTGCGCTTTCCTCCCGAGCTGCAGCAGTAGTGTCACGCTTCCTGTCACGTGGATCAAGGGATCTGTGGCTTTCCCTCGAGGCTGTGCCTCGAGGCTTTCCCACGAGGCTTTCCCACAGGGCTGTGCCACGTGCCACCTTGGTGTGAGTCGATCCTCGGCGTGAAAGACGAGCCGGTGAAGGGAAAAGAGGTTCCTCTGGAATGGACTGAGACATCTGGGGGACTCTTGGAATGGTGGCACGACCCTGGAGTTCCTCTCGCCGTTCCTGTTGAGAGGGCCTCCTCTTGAGAAGAGACGGGAATGCCGGGAACTCTTTCCCGACGAAGCAGGGAAAGGATCCCTCATCTCGAGCTACGAGGCGGAAACGGGGCTCCTCTGGATGTGGGCGGGACCCTCGTGATTCCTCTCGAGTGGAGACGGCTAGGTCGGGGAACTTCTTGATTTGCACCAAGGGTGTGAAGGACCCTTTCGAAGTTCCAGAGGTGAGGTGTGATCAGCCTCGAGACGCCTCAGCGGAAATGGGCCTCATCTCGCCTGGAGGGGAGAACCTCCTGGATTTTCTCGAGTTGCGGCAGGTCTTCTCGAGTTACGACGGGGACCTCAGGGACCCGCTCTGGTGGCCTCAGGAAAGGCCAGTCCCCATGCGAGTTGCTAGGGGACCTCTCGGGATTCCTCTCCCGTCCATGCCGGGGCCTCAGTCCTTGTGTGGAGTCGGGGCCGGAACCTGAGGATTCCTCTCCAGTGTTGCCATGGATCTTGGGGTGCTTCTGAGTGTCCCCAGGGGAGTCAGGCCTCGTCTCGAGTGGGGGCATGCACGTGCGCTTTCCTCCCGAGCTGCAGCAGTAGTGGCACGCTTCCTGTCACGTGGATCAAGTGATCTGTGGCTTTCCCTCGAGGCTGTCCCTCGAGGCTTTCCCACGAGGCTTTCCCACAGGGCTGTGCCACGTGCCACCTTGGTGTGAGTCGATCCTCGGCGTGAAAGACGAGCCGGTGAGGGGAAAAGAGGTTCCTCTGGAATGGACTGAGACATCTGGGGGACTCTTGGAATGCTGGCACGACCCTGGAGTTCCTCTCGCCGTTCCTGTTGAGAGGGCCTCCTCTTGAGATGCGACGGGAACGCCGGGAACTCTTTCCCGACGAAGCAGGGAAAGGATCCCTCATCTCGAGCTACGAGGCGGAAACGGGGCTCCTCTGGATGTGGGCGGGACCCTCGTGATTCCTCTCGAGTGGAGACGGGTATGTCGGGGAACTTCTTGATTTGCACCAAGGGTGTGAAGGACCCTTTCGAAGTTCCAGAGGTGAGGTGTGATCAGCCTCGAGACGCCTCGGCGGAAATGCGCCTCATCTCGCCTGGAGGGGAGAACCTCCCGGATTTTCTCGAGTTGCGGCAGGTTTTCTCGAGTTACGACGGGGACCTCAGGGACCCGCTCTGGTGGCCTCAGGAAAGGCCAGTCCCCATGCGAGTTGCTAGGGGACCTCTCGGGATTCCTCTCCCGTCCATGCCGGGGCCTCAGTCCTTGTGTGGAGTCGGGGCCGGAACCTGAGGATTCCTCTCCAGTGTTGCCATGGATCTTGGGGTGCTTCTGAGTCTCCCCAGGGGAGTCAGGCCTCGTCTCGAGTGTGGGCATGCACGTGCGCTTTCCTCCCGAGCTGCAGCAGTAGTGTCACGCTTCCTGTCACGTGGATCAAGGGATCTGTGGCTTTCCCTCGAGACTGTCCCTCGAGGCTTTCCCACGAGGCTTTCCCACAGGGCTGTGCCACGTGCCACCTTGGTGTGAGTCGATCCTCGGCGTGAAAGACGAGCCGGTGAAGGGAAAAGAGGTTCCTCTGGAATGGACTGAGACATCTGGGGGACTCTTGGAATGGTGGCACGACCCTGGAGTTCCTCTCGCCGTTCCTGTTGAGAGGGCCTCCTCTTGAGATGCGACGGGAACGCCAGGAACTCTTTCCCGACGAAGCAGGGAAAGGATCCCTCATCTCGAGCTACGAGGCGGAAACGGGGCTCCTCTGGATGTGGGCGGGACCCTCGTGATTCCTCTCGAGTGGAGACGGCTAGGTCGGGGAACTTCTTGATTTGCACCAAGGGTGTGAAGGAGCCTTTCGAAGTTCCAGAGGTGAGGTGTGATCAGCCTCCAGACACCTCAGCGGAAATGGGCCTCATCTCGCCTGGAGGGGAGAACCTCCTGGATTTTCTCGAGTTGCGGCAGGTCTTCTCGAGTTACGACGGGGACCTCAG
This sequence comes from Budorcas taxicolor, assembly GCF_023091745.1. Taxonomy (NCBI): domain Eukaryota; kingdom Metazoa; phylum Chordata; class Mammalia; order Artiodactyla; family Bovidae; genus Budorcas; species Budorcas taxicolor. The sequence continues at coordinate 133,293 of NW_026291780.1, forward strand.
GGACCCGCTCTGGTGGCCTCAGGAAAGGCCAGTCCCCATGCGAGTTGCTAGGGGACCTCTCGGGATTCCTCTCCCGTCCATGCCGGGGCCTCAGTCCTTGTGTGGAGTCGGGGCCGGAACCTGAGGATTCCTCTCCAGTGTTGCCATGGATCTTGGGGTGCTTCTGAGTCTCCCCAGGGGAGTCAGGCCTCGTCTCGAGTGGGGGCATGCACGTGCGCTTTCCTCCCGAGCTGCAGCAGTAGTGTCACGCTTCCTGTCACGTGGATCAAGGGATTTGTGGCTTTCCCTCGAGGCTGTGCCTCGAGGCTTTCCCACGAGGCTTTCCCACAGGGCTGTGCCACGTGCCACCTTGGTGTGAGTCGATCCTCGGCGTGAAAGACGAGCCGGTGAAGGGAAAAGAGGTTCCTCTGGAATGGACTGAGACATCTGGGGGACTCTTGGAATGGTGGCACGACCCTGGAGTTCCTCTCGCCGTTCCTGTTGACAGGGCCTCCTCTTGAGATGCGACGGGAAGGCCGGGAACTCTTTCCCGACGAAGCAGGGAAAGGATCCCTCACCTCGAGCTACGAGGCGGAAACGGGGCTCCTCTGGATGTGGGCGGGACCCTCGTGATTCCTCTCGAGTGGAGACGGCTAGGTTGGGGAACTTCTTGATTTGCACCAAGGGTGTGAAGGACCCTTTCGAAGTTCCAGAGGTGAGGTGTGATCAGCCTCGAGACGCCTCAGCGGAAATAGGCCTCATCTCGCCTGGAGGGGAGAACCTCTTGGATTTTCTCGAGTTGCGGCAGGTCTTCTCGAGTTACGACGGGGACCTCAGGGACCCACTCTGGTGGCCTCAGGAAAGGCCAGTCCCCATGCGAGTTGCTAGGGGACCTCTCGGGATTCCTCTCCCGTCCATGCCGGGGCCTCAGTCCTTGTGTGGAGTCGGAGCCGGAACCTGAGGATTCCTCTCCAGTATTGCCATGGATCTTGGGGTGCTTCTGAGTCTCCCAGGGGAATCAGGCCTCGTCTCGAGTGTGGGCATGCACGTGCGCTTTCCTCCCGAGCTGCAGCAGTAGTGTCACGCTTCCTGTCACGTGGATCAAGGGATCTGTGGCTTTCCCTCGAGACTGTCCCTCGAGGCTTTCCCACGAGGCTTTCCCACAGGGCTGTGCCACGTGCCACCTTGGTGTGAGTCGATCCTCGGCGTGAAAGACGAGCCGGTGAAGGGAAAAGAGGTTCCTCTGGAATGGACTGAGACATCTGGGGGACTCTTGGAATGGTGGCACGACCCTGGAGTTCCTCTCGCCGTTCCTGTTGAGAGGGCCTCCTCTTGAGATGCGACGGGAACGCCGGGAACTCTTTCCCGACGAAGCAGGGAAAGGATCCCTCATCTCGAGCTACAAGGCGGAAACGGGGCTCCTCTGGATGTGGGCGGGACCCTCGTGATTCCTCTCGAGTGGAGACGGCTAGGTCGGGGAACTTCTTGATTTGCACCAAGGGTGTGAAGGAGCCTTTCGAAGTTCCAGAGGTGAGGTGTGATCAGCCTCCAGACACCTCAGCGGAAATGGGCCTCATCTCGCCTGGAGGGGAGAACCTCCTGGATTTTCTCGAGTTGCGGCAGGTCTTCTCGAGTTACGACGGGGACCTCAGGGACCCGCTCTGGTGGCCTCAGGAAAGGCCAGTCCCCATGCGAGTTGCTAGGGGACCTCTCGGGATTCCTCTCCCGTCCATGCCGGGGCCTCAGTCCTTGTGTGGAGTCGGGGCCGGAACCTGAGGATTCCTCTCCAGTGTTGCCATGGATCTTGGGGTGCTTCTGAGTCTCCCCAGGGGAGTCAGGCCTCGTCTCGAGTGGGGGCATGCACGTGCGCTTTCCTCCCGAGCTGCAGCAGTAGTGTCACGCTTCCTGTCACGTGGATCAAGGGATCTGTGGCTTTCCCTCGAGGCTGTGCCTCGAGGCTTTCCCACGAGGCTTTCCCACAGGGCTGTGCCACGTGCCACCTTGGTGTGAGTCGATCCTCGGCGTGAAAGACGAGCCGGTGAAGGGAAAAGAGGTTCCTCTGGAATGGACTGAGACATCTGGGGGACTCTTGGAATGGTGGCACGACCCTGGAGTTCCTCTCGCCGTTCCTGTTGACAGGGCCTCCTCTTGAGATGCGACGGGAAGGCCGGGAACTCTTTCCCGACGAAGCAGGGAAAGGATCCCTCACCTCGAGCTACGAGGCGGAAACGGGGCTCCTCTGGATGTGGGCGGGACCCTCGTGATTCCTCTCGAGTGGAGACGGGTATGTCGGGGAACTTCTTGATTTGCACCAAGGGTGTGAAGGACCCTTTCGAAGTTCCAGAGGTGAGGTGTGATCAGCCTCGAGACGCCTCGGCGGAAATGCGCCTCATCTCGCCTGGAGGGGAGAACCTCCCGGATTTTCTCGAGTTGCGGCAGGTTTTCTCGAGTTACGACGGGGCCTCAGGGACCCGCTCTGGTGGCCTCAGGAAAGGCCAGTCCCCATGCGAGTTGCTAGGGGACCTCTCGGGATTCCTCTCCCGTCCATGCCGGGGCCTCAGTCCTTGTGTGGAGTCGGGGCCGGAACCTGAGGATTCCTCTCCAGTGTTGCCATGGATCTTGGGGTGCTTCTGAGTCTCCCCAGGGGAGTCAGGCCTCGTCTCGAGTGGGGGCATGCACGTGAGCTTTCCTCCCGAGCTGCAGCAGTAGTGTCACGCTTCCTGTCACGTGGATCAAGGGATCTGTGGCTTTCCCTCGAGGCTGTGCCTCGAGGCTTTCCCACGAGGCTTTCCCACAGGGCTGTGCCACGTGCCACCTTGGTGTGAGTCGATCCTCGGCGTGAAAGACGAGCCGGTGAAGGGAAAAGAGGTTCCTCTGGAATGGACTGAGACATCTGGGGGACTCTTGGAATGGTGGCACGACCCTGGAGTTCCTCTCGCCGTTCCTGTTGACAGGGCCTCCTCTTGAGATGCGACGGGAAGGCCGGGAACTCTTTCCCGACGAAGCAGGGAAAGGATCCCTCATCTCGAGCTACGAGGCGGAAACGGGGCTCCTCTGGATGTGGGCGGGACCCTCGTGATTCCTCTCGAGTGGAGACGGCTAGGTTGGGGAACTTCTTGATTTGCACCAAGGGTGTGAAGGACCCTTTCGAAGTTCCAGAGGTGAGGTGTGATCAGCCTCGAGACGCCTCAGCGGAAATGGGCCTCATCTCGCCTGGAGGGGAGAACCTCTTGGATTTTCTCGAGTTGCGGCAGGTCTTCTCGAGTTACGACGGGGACCTCAGGGACCCACTCTGGTGGCCTCAGGAAAGGCCAGTCCCCATGCGAGTTGCTAGGGGACCTCTCGGGATTCCTCTCCCGTCCATGCCGGGGCCTCAGTCCTTGTGTGGAGTCGGAGCCGGAACCTGAGGATTCCTCTCCAGTATTGCCATGGATCTTGGGGTGCTTCTGAGTCTCCCAGGGGAGTCAGGCCTCGTCTCGAGTGTGGGCATGCACGTGCGCTTTCCTCCCGAGCTGCAGCAGTAGTGTCACGCTTCCTGTCACGTGGATCAAGGGATCTGTGGCTTTCCCTCGAGACTGTCCCTCGAGGCTTTCCCACGAGGCTTTCCCACAGGGCTGTGCCACGTGCCACCTTGGTGTGAGTCGATCCTCGGCGTGAAAGACGAGCCGGTGAAGGGAAAAGAGGTTCCTCTGGAATGGACTGAGACATCTGGGGGACTCTTGGAATGGTGGCACGACCCTGGAGTTCCTCTCGCCGTTCCTGTTGAGAGGGCCTCCTCTTGAGATGCGACGGGAAGGCCGGGAACTCTTTCCCGACGAAGCAGGGAAAGGATCCCTCATCTCGAGCTACGAGGCGGAAACGGGGCTCCTCTGGATGTGGGCGGGACCCTCGTGATTCCTCTCGAGTGGAGACGGGTATGTCGGGGAACTTCTTGATTTGCACCAAGGGTGTGAAGGACCCTTTCGAAGTTCCAGAGGTGAGGTGTGATCAGCCTCGAGACGCCTCGGCGGAAATGCGCCTCATCTCGCCTGGAGGGGAGAACCTCCCGGATTTTCTCGAGTTGCGGCAGGTTTTCTCGAGTTACGACGGGGACCTCAGGGACCCGCTCTGGTGGCCTCAGGAAAGGCCATTCCCCATGCGAGTTGCTAGGGGACCTCTCGGGATTCCTCTCCCGTGCATGCCGGGGCCTCAGTCCTTGTTTGGAGACGGGGCCGGAACCTGAGGATTCCTCTCCAGTGTTGCCATGGATCTTGGGGTGCTTCTGAGTCTCCCCAGGGGAGTCAGGCCTCGTCTCGAGTGTGGGCATGCACGTGCGCTTTCCTCCCGAGCTGCAGCAGTAGTGTCACGCTTCCTGTCACGTGGATCAAGGGATCTGTGGCTTTCCCTCGAGGCTGTTCCTCGAGGCTTTCCCACGAGGCTTTCCCACAGGGCTGTGCCACGTGCCACCTTGGTGTGAGTCGATCCTCGGCGTGAAAGACGTGCCGGTGAGGGGAAAAGAGGTTCCTCTGTAATGGACTGAGACATCTGGGGGACTCTTGGAATGCTGGCACGACCCTGGAGTTCCTCTCGCCGTTCCTGTTGAGAGGGCCTCCTCTTGAGATGCGACGGGAACGCCGGGAACTCTTTCCCGTCGAAGCAGGGAAAGGATCCCTCATCTCGAGCTACGAGGCGGAAACGGGGCTCCTCTGGATGTGGGCGGGACCCTCGTGATTCCTCTCGAGTGGAGACGGGTATGTCGGGGAACTTCTTGATTTGCACCAAGGGTGTGAAGGACCCTTTCGAAGTTCCAGAGGTGAGGTGTGATCAGCCTCGAGACGCCTCAGCGGAAATGGGCCTCATCTCGCCTGGAGGGGAGAACCTCCTGGATTTTCTCGAGTTGCGGCAGGTCTTCTCGAGTTACGACGGGGACCTCAGGGACCCGCTCTGGTGGCCTCAGGAAAGGCCAGTCCCCATGCGAGTTGCTAGGGGACCTCTCGGGATTCCTCTCCCGTCCATGCCGGGGCCTCAGTCCTTGTGTGGAGTCGGGGCCGGAACCTGAGGATTCCTCTCCAGTGTTGCCATGGATCTTGGGGTGCTTCTGAGTCTCCCCAGGGGAGTCAGGCCTCGTCTCGAGTGGGGGCATGCACCTGCGCTTTCCTCCCGAGCTGCAGCAGTAGTGTCACGCTTCCTGTCACGTGGATCAAGGGATCTGTGGCTTTCCCTCGAGGCTGTCCCTCGAGGCTTTCCCACGAGGCTTTCCCACAGGGCTGTGCCACGTGCCACCTTGGTGTGAGTCGATCCTCGGCGTGAAAGACGAGCCGGTGAAGGGAAAAGAGGTTCCTCTGGAATGGACTGAGACATCTGGGGGACTCTTGGAATGGTGGCACGACCCTGGAGTTCCTCTCGCCCTTCCTGTTGAGAGGGCCTCCTCTTGAGATGCGACGGGAAGGCCGGGAACTCTTTCCCGACGAAGCAGGGAAAGGATCCCTCATCTCGAGCTACGAGGCGGAAACGGGGCTCCTCTGGATGTGGGCGGGACCCTCGTGATTCCTCTCGAGTGGAGACGGCTAGGTCGGGGAACTTCTTGATTTGCACCAAGGGTGTGAAGGACCCTTTCGAAGTTCCAGAGGGGAGGTGTGATCAGCCTCGAGACGCCTCAGCGGAAATGGGCCTCATCTCGCCTGGAGGGGAGATCCTCCTGGATTTTCTCGAGTTGCGGCAGGTCTTCTCGAGTTACGACGGGGACCTCAGTTACCCGCTCTGGTGGCCTCAGGAAAGGCCAGTCCCCATGCGAGTTGCTAGGGGACATCTCGGGATTCCTCTGCCGTCCATGCCGGGGCCTCAGTCCTTGTGTGGAGTCGGGGCCGGAACCTGAGGATTCCTCTCCAGTGTTGCCATGGATCTTGGGGTGCTTCTGAGTCTCCCCAGGGGAGTCAGGCCTCGTCTCGAGTGGGGGCATGCACCTGCGCTTTCCTCCCGAGCTGCAGCAGTAGTGTCACGCTTCCTGTCACGTGGATCAAGGGATCTGTGGCTTTCCCTCGAGGCTGTCCCTCGAGGCTTTCCCAAGAGGCTTTCCCACAGGGCTGTGCCACGTGCCACCTTGGTGTGAGTCGATCCTCGGCGTGAAAGACGAGACGGTGAAGGGAAAAGAGGTTCCTCTGGAATGGACTGAGACATCTGGGGGACTCTTGGAATGGTGGCACGACCCTGGAGTTCCTCTCGCCGTTCCTGTTGAGAGGGCCTCCTCTTGAGATGCGACGGGAAGGCCGGGAACTCTTTCCCGACGAAGCAGGGAAAGGATCCCTCATCTCGAGCTACGAGGCGGAAACGGGGCTCCTCTGGATGTGGGCGGGACCCTCGTGATTCCTCTCGAGTGGAGACGGGTATGTCGGGGAACTTCTTGATTTGCACCAAGGGTGTGAAGGACCCTTTCGAAGTTCCAGAGGTGAGGTGTGTTCAGCCTCGAGAGGCCTCGGCGGAAATGGGCCTCATCTCGCCTGGAGGGGAGAACCTCCCGGATTTTCTCGAGTTGCGGCAGGTCTTCTCGAGTTACGACGGGGACCTCAGGGACCCGCTCTGGTGGCCTCAGGAAAGGCCAGTCCCCATGCGAGTTGCTAGGGGACCTCTCGGGATTCCTCTCCCGTCGATGCCGGGGCCTCAGTCCTTGTGTGGAGTCGGGGCCGGAACCTGAGGATTCCTCTCCAGTGTTGCCATGGATCTTGGGGTGCTTCTGAGTCTCCCCAGGGGAGTCAGGCCTCGTCTCGAGTGGGGGCATGCACGTGCGCTTTCCTCCCGAGCTGCAGCAGTAGTGTCACGCTTCCTGTCACGTGGATCAAGGGATCTGTGGCTTTCCCTCGAGGCTGTCCCTCGAGGCTTTCCCACGAGGCTTTCCCACAGGGCTGTGCCACGTGCCACCTTGGTGTGAGTCGATCCTCGGCGTGAAAGACGAGCCGGTGAAGGGAAAAGAGGTTCCTCTGGAATGGACTGAGACATCTGGGGGACTCTTGGAATGGTGGCACGACCCTGGAGTTCCTCTCGCCGTTCCTGTTGAGAGGGCCTCCTCTTGAGATGCGACGGGAACGCCGGGAACTCTTTCCCGACGAAGCAGGGAAAGGATCCCTCATCTCGAGCTACGAGGCGGAAACGGGGCTCCTCTGGATGTGGGCGGGACCCTCGTGATTCCTGTCGAGTGGAGACGGGTATGTCGGGGAACTTCTTGATTTGCACCAAGGGTGTGAAGGACCCTTTCGAAGTTCCAGAGGTGAGGTGTGATCAGCCTCGAGACGCCTCAACGGAAATGGGCCTCATCTCGCCTGGAGGTGAGAACCTCCTGGATTTTCTCGAGTTGCGGCAGGTCTTCTCGAGTTACGACGGGGACCTCAGGGACCCGCTCTGGTGACCTCAGGAAAGGCCAATCCCCATGCGAGTTGCTAGGGGACCTCTCGGGATTCCTCTCCCGTCCATGCCGGGGTCTCAGTCCTTGTGTGGAGTCGGGGCCGGAACGTGAGGATTCCTCTCCAGTGTTGCCATGGATCTTGGGGTGCTTCTGAGTCTCCCCAGGGGAGTCAGGCCTCGTCTCGAGTGGGGGCATGCACGTGCGCTTTCCTCCCGAGCTGCAGCAGTAGTGTCACGCTTCCTGTCACGTGGATCAAGGGATCTGTGGCTTTCCCTCGAGGCTGTCCCTCGAGGCTTTCCCACGAGGCTTTCCCACAGGGCTGTGCCACGTGCCACCTTGGTGTGAGTCGATCCTCGGCGTGAAAGACGAGCCGGTGAAGGGAAAAGAGGTTCCTCTGGAATGGACTGAGACATCTGGGGGACTCTTGGAATGGTGGCACGACCCTGGAGTTCCTCTCGCCGTTCCTGTTGAGAGGGCCTCCTCTTGAGATGCGACGGGAACGCCGGGAACTCTTTCCCGACGAAGCAGGGAAAGGATCCCTCATCTCGAGCTACGAGGCCGAAACGGGGCTCCTCTGGATGTGGGCGGGACCCTCGTGATTCCTCTCGAGTGGAGACGGGTATGTCGGGGAACTTCTTGATTTGCACCAAGGGTGTGAAGGACCCTTTCGAAGTTCCAGAGGGGAGGTGTGATCAGCCTCGAGACGCCTCATCGGAAATGGGCCTCATCTCGCCTGGAGGGGAGAACCTCCTGGATTTTCTCGAGTTGCGGCAGGTCTTCTCGAGGTACGACGGGGACCTCAGGGACCCGCTCTGGTGGCCTCAGGAAAGGCCAGTCCCCATGCGAGTTGCTAGGGGACCTCTCGGTATTCCTCTCCCGTCCATGCCGGCGCCTCAGTCCTTGTGTGGAGTCGGGGCCGGAACCTGAGGATTCCTCTCCAGTGTTGCCATGGATCTTGGGGTGCTTCTGAGTCTCCCCAGGGGAGTCAGGCCTCGTCTCGAGTGGGGGCATGCACGTGCGCTTTCCTCCCGAGCTGCAGCAGTAGTGTCACGCTTCCTGTCACGTGGATCAAGGGATCTGTGGCTTTCCCTCGAGGCTGTCCCTCGAGGCTTTCCCACGAGGCTTTTCCACAGGGCTGTGCCACGTGCCACCTTGGTGTGAGTCGATCCTCGGCGTGAAAGACGAGCCGGTGAAGGGAAAAGAGGTTCCTCTGGAATGGACTGAGACATCTGGGGGACTCTTGGAATGGTGGCACGACCCTGGAGTTCCTCTCGCCGTTCCTGTTGAGAGGGCCTCCTCTTGAGATGCGACGGGAAGGCGGGGAACTCTTTCCCGATGAAGCAGGGAAAGGATCCCTCATCTCGAGCTACGAGGCGGAAACGGGGCTCCTCTGGATGTGGGCGGGACCCTCGTGATTCCTCTCGAGTGGAGACGGGTATGTCGGGGAACTTCTTGATTTGCACCAAGGGTGTGAAGGACCCTTTCGAAGTTCCAGAGGGGAGGTGTGATCAGCCTCGAGAGGCCTCAGCGGAAATGGGCCTCATCTCGCCTGGAGGGGAGAACCTCCTGGATTTTCTCGAGTTGCGGCAGGTCTTCTCGAGTTACGACGGGGACCTCAGGGACCCGCTCTGGTGGCCTCAGGAAAGGCCAGTCCCCATGCGAGTTGCTAGGGGACCTCTCGGGATTCCTCTCCCGTCCATGCCGGGGCCTCAGTCCTTGTGTGGAGTCGGGGCCGGAACGTGAGGATTCCTCTCCAGTGTTGCCATGGATCTTGAGGTGCTTCTGAATCTCCCCAGGGGAGTCAGGCCTCGTCTCGAGTGGGGGCATGCACGTGCGCTTTCCTCCCGAGATGCAGCAGTACTGTCACGCTTCCTGTCACGTGGATCAAGGGATCTGTGGCTTTCCCTCGAGGCTGTCCCTCGAGGCTTTCCCACGAGGCTTTCCCACAGGGCTGTGCCACGTGCCACCTTGGTGTGAGTCGATCCTCGGCGTGAAAGACGAGCCGGTGAAGGGAAAAGAGGTTCCTCTGGAATGGACTGAGACATCTGGGGGACTCTTGGAATGGTGGCACGACCCTGGAGATCCTCTCGCCGTTCCTGTTGAGAGGGCCTCCTCTTGAGATGCGACGGGAACGCCGGGAACTCTTTCCCGACGAAGCAGGGAAAGGATCCCTCATCTCGAGCTACGAGGCGGAAACGGGGCTCCTCTGGATGTGGGCGGGACCCTCGTGATTCCTCTCGAGTGGAGACGGGTATGTCGGGGAACTTCTTGATTTGCACCAAGGGTGTGAAGGACCCTTTCGAAGTTCCAGAGGGGAGGTGTGATCAGCCTCGAGACACCTCATGGGAAATGGGCCTCATCTCGCTTGGAGGGGAGAACCTCCTGGATTTTCTCGAGTTGCGGCAGGTCTTCTCGAGGTACGACGGGGACCTCAGGGACCCGCTCTGGTGGCCTCAGGAAAGGCCAGTCCCCATGCGAGTTGCTAGGGGACCTCTCGGGATTCCTCTCCCGTCCATGCCGGGGCCTCAGTCCTTGTGTGGAGTCGGGGCCGGAACGTGAGGATTCCTCTCCAGTGTTGCCATGGATCTTGGGGTGCTTCTGAGTCTCCCCAGGGGAGTCAGGCCTCGGCTCGAGTGGGGGCATGCACGTGCGCTTTCCTCCCGAGCTGCAGCAGTAGTGTCACGCTTCTTGTCACGTGGATCAAGGGATCTGTGGCTTTCCCTCGAGGCTGTCCCTCGAGGCTTTCCCACGAGGCTTTTCCACAGGGCTGTGCCACGTGCCACCTTGGTGTGAGTCGATCCTCGGCGTGAAAGACGAGCCGGTGAAGGGAAAAGAGGTTCCTCTGGAATGGACTGAGACATCTGGGGGACTCTTGGAATGGTGGCACGACCCTGGAGTTCCTCTCGCCGTTCCTGTTGAGAGGGCCTCCTCTTGAGATGCGACGGGAACGCCGGGAACTCTTTCCCGACGAAGCAGGGAAAGGATCCCTCATCTCGAGCTCCGAGGCGGAAACGGGGCTCCTCTGGATGTGGGCGGGACCCTCGTGATTCCTCTCGAGTGGAGACGGGTATGTCGGGGAACTTCTTGATTTGCACCAAGGGTGTGAAGGACCCTTTCGAAGTTCCAGAGGGGAGGTGTGATCAGCCTCGAGACGCCTCAGCGGAAATGGGCCTCATCTCGCCTGGAGGGGAGAACCTCCTGGATTTTCTCGAGTTGCGGCAGGTCTTCTCGAGTTACGACGGGGACCTCAGGGACCCGCTCTGGTGGCCTCAGGAAAGGCCAGTCCCCATGCGAGTTGCTAGGGGACCTCTCGGGATTCCTCTCCCGTCCATGCCGGGGCCTCAGTCCTTGTGTGGAGTCGGGCCCGGAACCTGAGGATTCCTCTCCAGTGTTGCCATGGATCTTGGGGTGCTTCTGAGTCTCCCCAGGGGAGTCAGGCCTCGTCTCGAGTGGGGGCATGCACGTGCGCTTTCCTCCCGAGCTGCAGCTGTGGTGTCACCCTTCCTGTCACGTGGATCAAGGGATCTGTGGCTTTCCCTCGAGGCTGTCCCTCGAGGCTTTCCCATGAGGCTTTCCCACAGGGCTGTGCCACGTGCCACTTTGCTGTGAGTCGATCTTCGGCGTGAAAGACGAGCCAGTGAAGGGAAACGAGGTTCCTCTGGAATGGACTGAGACATCTGGGGGACTCTTGGAATGGTGGCACGACCCTGGAGTTCCTCTCGCCGTTCCTGTTGAGAGGGCCTCCTCTTGAGATGCGTCGGGAACGCCGGGAACTCTTTCCCGACGAAGCGGGGAAAGGATCCCTCATCTCGAGCTACGAGGCGGAAACGGGGCTCCTCTGGATGTGGGCGGGACCCTCGTGATTCCTCTCGAGTGGAGACGGCTAGGTCGGGGAACTTCTTGATTTGCACCAAGGGTGTGAAGGACCCTTTCGAAGTTCCAGAGGTGACGTGTGATCAGCCTCGAGACGCCTCAGCGGAAATGGGCCTCATCTCGCCTGGAGGGGAGAACCTCCTGGATTTTCTCGAGTTGCGGCAGGTCTTCTCGAGTTACGACGGGGACCTCAGGGACCCGGTCTGGTGGCCTCAGGAAAGGCCAGTCCCCATGCGAGTTGCTAGGGGACCTCTCGGGATTCCTCTCCCGTCCATGCCGGGGCCTCAGTCCTTGTGTGGAGTCGGGGCCGGAACGTGAGGATTCCTCTCCAGTGTTGCCATGGATCTTGGGGTGCTTCTGAGTCTCCCCAGGGGAGTCAGGCCTCGTCTCGAGTGGGGGCATGCACGTGCGCTTTCCTCCCGAGCTGCAGCAGTAGTGTCACGCTTCCTGTCACGTGGATCAAGGGATCTGTGGCTTTCCCTCGAGGCTGTCCCTCGAGGCTTTCCCACGAGGCTTTCCCACAGGGCTGTGCCACGTGCCACCTTGGTGTGAGTCGATCCTCGGCGTGAAAGACGAGCCGGTGAAGGGAAAAGAGGTTCCTCTGGAATGGACTGAGACATCTGGGGGACTCTTGGAATGGTGGCACGACCCTGGAGTTCCTCTCGCCGTTCCTGTTGAGAGGGCCTCCTCTTGAGATGCGACGGGAACGCCGGGAACTCTTTCCCGACGAAGCAGGGAAAGGATCCCTCATCTCGAGCTACGAGGCGGAAACGGGGCTCCTCTGGATGTGGGCGGGACCCTCGTGATTCCTGTCGAGTGGAGACGGGTATGTCGGGGAACTTCTTGATTTGCACCAAGGGTGTGAAGGACCCTTTCGAAGTTCCAGAGGGGAGGTGTGATCAGCCTCGAGAGGCCTCAGCGGAAATGGGCCTCATCTCGCCTGGAGGGGAGAACCTCCTGGATTTTCTCGAGTTGCGGCAGGTCTTCTCGAGTTACGACGGGGACCTCAGGGACCCGCTCTGGTGGCCTCAGGAAAGGCCAGTCCCCATGCGAGTTGCTAGGGGACCTCTCGGGATTCCTCTCCCGTCCATGCCGGGGCCTCAGTCCTTGTGTGGAGTCGGGGCCGGAACGTGAGGATTCCTCTCCAGTGTTGCCATGGATCTTGGGGTGCTTCTGAATCTCCCCAGGGAAGTCAGGCCTCGTCTCGAGTGGGGGCATGCACGTGCGCTTTCCTCCCGAGCTGCAGCAGTAGTGTCACGCTTCCTGTCACGTGGATCAAGGGATCTGTGGCTTTCCCTCGAGGCTGTCCCTCGAGGCTTTCCCACGAGGCTTTCCCACAGGGCTGTGCCACGTGCCACCTTGGTGTGAGTCGATCCTCGGCGTGAAAGACGAGCCGGTGAAGGGAAAAGAGGTTCCTCTGGAATGGACTGAGACATCTGGGGGACTCTTGGAATGGTGGCACGACCCTGGAGTTCCTCTCGCCGTTCCTGTTGAGAGGGCCTCCTCTTGAGATGCGACGGGAACGCCGGGAACTCTTTCCCGACGAAGCAGGGAAAGGATCCCTCATCTCGAGCTACGAGGCGGAAACGGGGCTCCTCTGGATGTGGGCGGGACCCTCGTGATTCCTCTCGAGTGGAGACGGGTATGTCGGGGAACTTCTTGATTTGCACCAAGGGTGTGAAGGACCCTTTCGAAGTTCCAGAGGTGAGGTGTGATCAGCCTCGAGACGCCTCAGCGGAAATGGGCCTCATCTCGCCTGGAGGGGAGAACCTCCTGGATTTTCTCGAGTTGCGGCAGGTCTTCTCGAGTTACGAAGGGGACCTGAGGGACCCGCTCTGGTGACCTCAGGAAAGGCCAGTCCCCATGCGAGTTGCTAGGGGACCTCTCGGGATTCCTCTCCCGTCCATGCCGGGGCCTCAGTCCTTGTGTGGAGTCGGGCCCGGAACCTGAGGATTCCTCTCCAGTGTTGCCATGGATCTTGGGGTGCTTCTGAGTCTCCCCAGGGGAGTCAGGCCTCGTCTCGAGTGGGGGCATGCACGTGCGCTTTCCTCCCGAGCTGCAGCTGTGGTGTCACCCTTCCTGTCACGTGGATCAAGGGATCTGTGGCTTTCCCTCGAGGCTGTCCCTCGAGGCTTTCCCATGAGGCTTTCCCACAGGGCTGTGCCACGTGCCACTTTGCTGTGAGTCGATCTTCGGCGTGAAAGACGAGCCAGTGAAGGGAAACGAGGTTCCTCTGGAATGGACAGAGACATCTGGGGGACTCTTGGAATGGTGGCACGACCCTGGAGTTCCTCTCGCCGTTCCTGTTGAGAGGGCCTCCTCTTGAGATGCGTCGGGAACGCCGGGAACTCTTTCCCGACGAAGCGGGGAAAGGATCCCTCATCTCGAGCTACGAGGCGGAAACGGGGCTCCTCTGGATGTGGGCGGGACCCTCGTGATTCCTCTCGAGTGGAGACGGCTAGGTCGGGGAACTTCTTGATTTGCACCAAGGGTGTGAAGGACCCTTTCGAAGTTCCAGAGGTGACGTGTGATCAGCCTCGAGACGCCTCAGCGGAAATGGGCCTCATCTCGCCTGGAGGGGAGATACCTCCTGGATTTTCTCGAGTTGCGGCAGGTCTTCTCGAGTTACGACGGGGACCTCAGGGACCCGCTCTGGTGGCCTCAGGAAAGGCCAGTCCCCATGCGAGTTGCTAGGGGACCTCTCGGGATTCCTCTCCCGTCCATGCCGGGGCCTCAGTCCTTGTGTGGAGTCGGGGCCGGAACGTGAGGATTCCTCTCCAGTGTTGCCATGGATCTTGGGGTGCTTCTGAGTCTCCCCAGGGGAGTCAGGCCTCGTCTCGAGTGGGGGCATGCACGTGCGCTTTCCTCCCGAGCTGCAGCAGTAGTGTCACGCTTCCTGTCACGTGGATCAAGGGATCTGTGGCTTTCCCTCGAGGCTGTCCCTCGAGGCTTTCCCACGAGGCTTTCCCACAGGGCTGTGCCACGTGCCACCTTGGTGTGAGTCGATCCTCGGCGTGAAAGACGAGCCGGTGAAGGGAAAAGAGGTTCCTCTGGAATGGACTGAGACATCTGGGGGACTCTTGGAATGGTGGCACGACCCTGGAGTTCCTCTCGCCGTTCCTGTTGAGAGGGCCTCCTCTTGAGATGCGACGGGAACGCCGGGAACTCTTTCCCGACGAAGCAGGGAAAGGATCCCTCATCTCGAGCTACGAGGCGGAAACGGGGCTCCTCTGGATGTGGGCGGGACCCTCGTGATTCCTGTCGAGTGGAGACGGGTATGTCGGGGAACTTCTTGATTTGCACCAAGGGTGTGAAGGACCCTTTCGAAGTTCCAGAGGTGAGGTGTGATCAGCCTCGAGACGCCTCAACGGAAATGGGCCTCATCTCGCCTGGAGGTGAGAACCTCCTGGATTTTCTCGAGTTGCGGCAGGTCTTCTCGAGTTACGACGGGGACCTCAGGGACCCGCTCTGGTGACCTCAGGAAAGGCCAATCCCCATGCGAGTTGCTAGGGGACCTCTCGGGATTCCTCTCCCGTCCATGCCGGGGTCTCAGTCCTTGTGTGGAGTCGGGGCCGGAACGTGAGGATTCCTCTCCAGTGTTGCCATGGATCTTGGGGTGCTTCTGAGTCTCCCCAGGGGAGTCAGGCCTCGTCTCGAGTGGGGGCATGCACGTGCGCTTTCCTCCCGAGCTGCAGCAGTAGTGTCACGCTTCCTGTCACGTGGATCAAGGGATCTGTGGCTTTCCCTCGAGGCTGTCCCTCGAGGCTTTCCCACGAGGCTTTCCCACAGGGCTGTGCCACGTGCCACCTTGGTGTGAGTCGATCCTCGGCGTGAAAGACGAGCCGGTGAAGGGAAAAGAGGTTCCTCTGGAATGGACTGAGACATCTGGGGGACTCTTGGAATGGTGGCACGACCCTGGAGTTCCTCTCGCCGTTCCTGTTGAGAGGGCCTCCTCTTGAGATGCGACGGGAAGGCCGGGAACTCTTTCCCGACGAAGCAGGGAAAGGATCCCTCATCTCGAGCTACGAGGCGGAAACGGGGCTCCTCTGGATGTGGGCGGGACCCTCGTGATTCCTCTCGAGTGGAGACGGGTATGTCGGGGAACTTCTTGATTTGCACCAAGGGTGTGAAGGACCCTTTCGAAGTTCCAGAGGGGAGGTGTGATCAGCCTCGAGACGCCTCATCGGAAATGGGCCTCATCTCGCCTGGAGGGGAGAACCTCCTGGATTTTCTCGAGTTGCGGCAGGTCTTCTCGAGGTACGACGGGGACCTCAGGGACCCGCTCTGGTGGCCTCAGGAAAGGCCAGTCCCCATGCGAGTTGCTAGGGGACCTCTCGGTATTCCTCTCCCGTCCATGCCGGCGCCTCAGTCCTTGTGTGGAGTCGGGGCCGGAACCTGAGGATTCCTCTCCAGTGTTGCCATGGATCTTGGGGTGCTTCTGATTCTCCCCAGGGGAGTCAGGCCTCGTCTCGAGTGGGGGCATGCACGTGCGCTTTCCTCCCGAGCTGCAGCAGTAGTGTCACGCTTCCTGTCACGTGGATCAAGGGATCTGTGGCTTTCCCTCGAGGCTGTCCCTCGAGGCTTTCCCACGAGGCTTTCCCACAGGGCTGTGCCACGTGCCACCTTGGTGTGAGTCGATCCTCGGCGTGAAAGACGAGCCGGTGAAGGGAAAAGAGGTTCCTCTGGAACGGACTGAGACATCTGGGGGACTCTTGGAATGGTGGCACGACCCTGGAGTTCCTCTCGCCGTTCCTGTTGAGAGGGCCTCCTCTTGAGATGCGACGGGAACGCCGGGAACTCTTTCCCGACGAAGCAGGGAAAGGATCCCTCATCTCGAGTTACGAGGCGGAAACGGGGCTCCTCTGGATGTGGGCGGGACCCTCGTGATTCCTCTCGAGTGGAGACGGGTATGTCGGGGAACTTCTTGATTTGCACCAAGGGTGTGAAGGACCCTTTCGAAGTTCCAGAGGGGAGGTGTAATCAGCCTCGAGACGCCTCAGCGGAAATGGGCCTCATCTCGCCTGGAGGGGAGAACCTCCTGGATTTTCTCGAGTTGCGGCAGGTCTTCTCGAGGTACGACGGGGACCTCAGGGACCCGCTCTGGTGTCCTCAGGAAAGGCCAGTCCCCATGCGAGTTGCTAGGGGACCTCTCGGGATTCCTCTCCCGTCCATGCCGGGGCCTCAGTCCTTGTGTGGAGTCGGGGCCGGAACCTGAGGATTCCTCTCCAGTGTTGCCATGGATCTTGGGGTGATTCTGAGTCTCCCCAGGGGAGTCAGGCCTCTTCTCGAGTGGGGACATGCACGTGCGCTTTCCTCCCGAGCTGCAGCAGTAGTGTCACGCTTCCTGTCACGTGGATCAAGGGATCTGTGGCTTTCCCTCGAGGCTGTCCCTCGAGGCTTTCCCACGAGGCTTTCCCACAGGGCTGTGCCACGTGCCACCTTGGTGTGAGTCGATCCTCGGCGTGAAAGACAAGCCGGTGAAGGGAAAAGAGGTTCCTCTGGAATGGACTGAGACATCTGGGGGACTCTTGGAATGGTGGCACGACCCTGGAGTTCCTCTCGCCGTTCCTGTTGAGAGGGCCTCCTCTTGAGATGCGACGGGAACGCCGGGAACTCTTTCCCGACGAAGCAGGGAAAGGATCCCTCATCTCGAGCTACGAGTCGGAAACGGGGCTCCTCTGGATGTGGGCGGGACCCTGGTGATTCCTGTCGAGCTGGAGACGGGTATGTCGGGGAACTTCTTGATTTG
This sequence comes from Budorcas taxicolor, assembly GCF_023091745.1. Classification (NCBI taxonomy): domain Eukaryota; kingdom Metazoa; phylum Chordata; class Mammalia; order Artiodactyla; family Bovidae; genus Budorcas; species Budorcas taxicolor. The sequence goes on from NW_026291780.1 coordinate 150,269, forward strand.
CACCAAGGGTGTGAAGGACCCTTTCGAAGTTCCAGAGGGGAGGTGTGATCAGCCTCGAGACGCCTCAGCGGAAATGGGCCTCATCTCGCCTGGAGGGGAGAACCTCCTGGATTTTCTCGAGTTGCGGCAGGTCTTCTCGAGTTACGACGGGGACCTCAGGGACCCGCTCTGGTGGCCTCAGGAAAGGCCAGTCCCCATGCGAGTTGCTAGGGGACCTCTCGGGATTCCTCTCCCGTCCATGCCGGGGCCTCAGTCCTTGTGTGGAGTCGGGGCCGGAACCTGAGGATTCCTCTCCAGTGTTGCCATGGATCTTGGGGTGCTTCTGAGTCTCCCCAGGGGAGTCAGGCCTCGTCTCGAGTGGGGGCATGCACGTGCGCTTTCCTCCCGAGCTGCAGCAGTAGTGTCACGCTTCCTGTCACGTGGATCAAGGGATCTGTGGCTTTCCCTCGAGGCTGTCCCTCGAGGCTTTCCCACGAGGCTTTCCCACAGGGCTGTGCCACGTGCCACCTTGGTGTGAGTCTATCCTCGGCGTGAAAGACGAGCCGGTGAAGGGAAAAGAGGTTCCTCTGGAATGGACTGAGACATCTGGGGGACTCTTGGAATGGTGGCACGACCCTGGAGTTCCTCTCGCCGTTCCTGTTGAGAGGGCCTCCTCTTGAGATGCGACGGGAACGCCGGGAACTCTTTCCCGACGAAGCAGGGAAAGGATCCCTCATCTCGAGCTACGAGGCGGAAACGGGGCTCCTCTGGATGTGGGCGGGACCCTCGTGATTCCTCTCGAGTGGAGACGGGTATGTCGGGGAACTTCTTGATTTGCACCAAGGGTGTGAAGGACCCTTTCGAAGATCCAGAGGTGAGGTGTGATCAGCCACGAGACGCCTCAGCGGAAATGGGCCTCATCTCGCCTGGAGGGGAGAACCTAATGGATTTTCTCGAGTTGCGGCAGGTCTTCTCGAGTTACGAAGGGGACGTGAGGGACCCGCTCTGGTGGCCTCAGGAAAGGCCAGTCCCCATGCGAGTTGCTAGGGGACCTCTCGGGATTCCTCTCCCGTCCATGCCGGGGCCTCAGTCCTTGTGTGGAGTCGGGGCCGGAACCTGAGGATTCCTCTCCAGTGTTGCCATGGATCTTGGGGTGCTTCTGAGTCTCCCCAGGGGAGTCAGGCCTCGTCTCGAGTGGGGGCATGCACGTGCGCTTTCCTCCCGAGCTGCAGCTGTGGTGTCACCCTTCCTGTCACGTGGATCAAGGGATCTGTGGCTTTCCCTCGAGGCTGTCCCTCGAGGCTTTCCCATGAGGCTTTCCCACAGGGTTGTGCCACGTGCCACTTTGGTGTGAGTCGATCTTCGGCGTGAAAGGCGAACCAGTGAAGGGAAAAGAGGTTCCTCTGGAATGGACTGAGACATCTGGGGGACTCTTGGAATGGTGGCACGACCCTGGAGTTCCTCTCGCCGTTCCTGTTGAGAGGGCCTCCTCTTGAGATGCGTCGGGAACGCCGGGAACTCTTTCCCGACGAAGCGGGGAAAGGATCCCTCATCTCGAGCTACGAGGCGGAAACGGGGCTCCTCTGGATGTGGGCGGGACCCACATGATTCCTCTCGAGTGGAGACGGGTATGTCGGGGAACTTCTTGATTTGCACCAAGGGTGTGAAGGACCCTTTCGAAGTTCCAGAGGTGACGTGTGATCAGCCTCGAGACGCCTCAGCGGAAATGGGCCTCATCTCGCCTGGAGTGGAGAACCTCCTGGATTTTCTCGAGTTGCGGCAGGTCTTCTCGAGTTACGACGGGGACCTCAGGGACCCGCTCTGGTGGCCTCAGGAAAGGCCAGTCCCCATGCGAGTTGCTAGGGGACCTCTCGGGATTCCTCTCCTGTCCATGCCGGGGCCTCAGTCCTTGTGTGGAGTCGGGTCCGAAACCTGAGGATTCCTCTCCAGTGTTGCCATGGATCTTGGTGTGCTTCTGAGTCTCCCCAGGGGAGTCAGGCCTCGTCTCGAGTGGGGGCATGCACGTGCGCTTTCCTCCCGAGCTGCAGCAGTAGTGTCACGCTTCCTGTCACGTGGATCAAGGGATCTGTGGCTTTCCCTCGAGGCTGTCCCTCGAGGCTTTCCCACGAGGCTTTCCCACAGGGCTGTGCCACGTGCCACCTTGGTGTGAGTCGATCCTCGGCGTGAAAGACGAGCCGGTGAAGGGAAAAGAGGTTCCTCTGGAATGGACTGAGACATCTGGGGGACTCTTGGAATGGTGGCACGACCCTGGAGTTCCTCTCGCCGTTCCTGTTGAGAGGGCCTCCTCTTGAGATGCGACGGGAACGCCGGGAACTCTTTCCCGACGAAGCAGGGAAAGGATCCCTCATCTCGAGCTACGAGGCGGAAACGGGGCTCCTCTGGATGTGGGCGGGACCCTCGTGATTCCTCTCGAGTGGAGACGGGTATGTCGGGGAACTTCTTGATTTGCACCAAGGGTGTGAAGGACCCCTTTCGAAGTTCCAGAGGTGAGGTGTGATCAGCCTCGAGAGGCCTCAGCGGAAATGGGCCTCATCTCGCCTGGAGGGGAGAACCTCCTGGATTTTCTCGAGTTGCGGCAGGTCTTCTCGAGTTACGAAGGGGACCTGAGGGACCCGCTCTGGTGGCCTCAGGAAAGGCCAGTCCCCATGCGAGTTGCTAGGGGTCCTCTCGGTATTCCTCTCCCGTCCATGCCGGGGCCTCAGTCCTTGTGTGGAGTCGGGGCCGGAACGTGAGGATTCCTCTACAGTGTTGCCATGGATCTTGGGGTGCTTCTGAGTCTCCCCAGGGGAGTCAGGCCTCGTCTCGAGTGGGGGCATGCACGTGCGCTTTCCTCCCGAGCTGCATCTGTGGTGTCACCCTTCCTGTCACGTGGATCAAGGGATCTGTGGCTTTCCCTCGAGGCTGTCCCTCGAGGCTTTCCCATGAGGCTTTCCCACAGGGCTGTGCCACGTGCCACTTTGGTGTGAGTCGATCTTCGGCGTGAAAGACGAGCCAGTGAAGGGAAAAGAGGTTCCTCTGGAATGGACTGAGACATCTGGGGGACTCTTGGAATGGTGGCACGACCCTGGAGTTCCTCTCGCCGTTCCTGTTGAGAGGGCCTCCTCTTGAGATGCGTCGGGAACGCCGGGAACTCTTTCCCGACGAAGCGGGGAAAGGATCCCTCATCTCGAGCTACGAGGCGGAAACGGGGCTCCTCTGGATGTGGGCGGGACCCTCGTGATTCCTCTCGAGTGGAGACGGGTATGTCGGGGAACTTCTTGATTTGCACCAAGGGTGTGAAGGACCCTTTCGAAGTTCCAGAGGTGACGTGTGATCAGCCTCGAGACGCCTCAGCGGAAATGGGCCTCATCTCGCCTGGAGGGGAGAACCTCCTGGATTTTCTCGAGTTGCGGCAGGTCTTCTCGAGTTACGACGGGGACCTCAGGGACCCGCTCTGGTGGCCTCAGGAAAGGCCAGTCCCCATGCGAGTTGCTAGGGGACCTCTCGGGATTCCTCTCCCGTCCATGCCGGGGCCTCAGTCCTTGTGTGGAGTCGGGTCCGGAACCTGAGGATTCCTCTCCAGTGTTGCCATGGATCTTGGTGTGCTTCTGAGTCTCCCCAGGGGAGTCAGGCCTCGTCTCGAGTGGGGGCATGCAAGTGCGCTTTCCTCCCGAGCTGCAGCAGTAGTGTCACGCTTCCTGTCACGTGGATCAATGGATCTGTGGCTTTCCCTCGAGGCTGTCACTCGAGGCTTTCCCACGAGGCTTTCCCACAGGGCTGTGCCACGTGCCACCTTGGTGTGAGTCGATCCTCGGCGTGAAAGACGAGCTGGTGAAGGGAAAAGAGGTTCCTCTGTAATGGACTGAGACATCTGGGGGACTCTTGGAATGGTGGCACGACCCTGGAGTTCCTCTCGCCGTTCCTGTTGAGAGGGCCTCCTCTTGAGATGCGACGGGAACGCCAGGAACTCTTTCCCGACGAAGCAGGGAAAGGATCCCTCATCTCGAGCTACGAGGCGGAAACGGGGCTCCTCTGGATGTGGGCGGGACCCTCGTGATTCCTCTCGAGTGGAGACGGGTATGTCGGGGAACTTCTTGATTTGCACCAAGGGTGTGAAGGACCCTTTCGAAGTTCCAGAGGGGAGGTGTGATCAGCCTCGAGACGCCTCAGCGGAAATGGGCCTAATCTCGCCTGGAGGGGAGAACTTCCTGGATTTTCTCGAGTTGCGGCAGGTCTTCTCGAGTTACGACGGGGACCTCAGGGACCCGCTCTGGTGGCCTCAGGAAAGGCCAGTCCCCATGCGAGTTGCTAGGGGACCTCTCGGGATTCCTCTCCCGTCCATGCCGGGGCCTCAGTCCTTGTGTGGAGTCGGGGCCGGAACGTGAGGTTTCCTCTCCAGTGTTGCCATGGATCTTGGGGTGCTTCTGAGTCTCCCCAGGGGAGTCAGGCCTCGTCTCGAATGGGGGCATGCACGTGCGCTTTCCTCCCGAGCTGCAGCAGTAGTGTCACGCTTCCTGTCACGTGGATCAAGGGATCTGTGGCTTTCCCTCGAGGCTGTCCCTCGAGGCTTTCCCACGAGGCTTTCCCACAGGGCTGTGCCACGTGCCACCTTGGTGTGAGTCGATTCTCGGCGTGAAAGACGAGCCGGTGAAGGGAAAAGAGGTTCCTCTGGAATGGACTGAGACATCTGGGGGACTCTTGGAATGGTGGCACGACCCTGGAGTTCCTCTCGCCGTTCCTGTTGAGAGGGCCTCCTCTTGAGATGCGACGGGAACGCCGGGAACTCTTTCCCGACGAAGCAGGGAAAGGATCCCTCATCTCGAGCTACGAGGCGGAAACGGGGCTCCTCTGGATGTGGGCGGGACCCTCGTGATTCCTCTCGAGTGGAGACGGGTATGTCGGGGAACTTCTTGATTTGCACCAAGGGTGTGAAGGACCCTTTCGAAGTTCCAGAGGTGAGGTGTGATCAGCCTCGAGACGCCTCAGCGGAAATGGGCCTCATCTCGCCTGGAGGGGAGAACCTCCTGGATTTTCTCGAGTTGCGGCAGGTCTTCTCGAGTTACGAAGGGGACCTGAGGGACCCGCTCTGGTGGCCTCAGGAAAGGCCAGTCCCCATGCGAGTTGCTAGGGGACCTCTCGGGATTCCTCTCCCGTCCATGCCGGGGCCTCAGTCCTTGTGTGGAGTCGGGGCCGGAACCTGAGGATTCCTCTCCAGTGTTGCCATGGATCTTGGGGTGCTTCTGAGTCTCCCCAGGGGAGTCAGGCCTCGTCTCGAGTGGGGGCATGCACGTGCGCTTTCCTCCCGAGCTGCAGCAGTAGTGTCACGCTTCCTGTCACGTGGATCAAGGGATCTGTGGCTTTCCCTCGAGGCTGTCCCTCGAGGCTTTCCCACGAGGCTTTCCCACAGGGCTGTGCCACGTGCCACCTTGGTGTGAGTCGATCCTCGGCGTGAAAGACGAGCCGGTGAAGGGAAAAGAGGTTCCTCTGGAATGGACTGAGACATCTGGGGGACTCTTGGAATGGTGGCACGACCCTGGAGTTCCTCTCGCCGTTCCTGTTGAGAGGGCCTCCTCTTGAGATGCGACGGGAACGCCGGGAACTCTTTCCCGACGAAGCAGGGAAAGGATCCCTGATCTCGAGCTACGAGGCGGAAACGGGGCTCCTCTGGATGTGGGCGGGACCCTCGTGATTCCTCTCGAGTGGAGACGGGTATGTCGGGGAACTTCTTGATTTGCACCAAGGGTGTGAAGGACCCTTTCGAAGTTCCAGAGGTGAGGTGTGATCAGCCTCGAGACACCTCAGCGGAAATGGGCCTCATCTCGCCTGGAGGGGAGAACCTCCTGGATTTTCTCGAGTTGCGGCAGGTCTTCTCGAGTTACGACGGGGACCTCAGGGACCCGCTCTGGTGGCCTCAGGAAAGGCCAGTCCCCATGCGAGTTGCTAGGGGACCTCTCGGGATTCCTCTCCCGTCCATGCCGGGGCCTCAGTCCTTGTGTGGAGTCGGGGCCGGAACCTGAGGATTCCTCTCCAGTGTTGCCATGGATCTTGGGGTGCTTCTGAGTCTCCCCAGTGGAGTCAGGCCTCGTCTCGAGTGGGCGCATGCACGTGCGCTTTCCTCCCGAGCTGCAGCAGTAGTGTCACGCTTCCTGTCACGTGGATCAAGGGATCTGTGGCTTTCCCTCGAGGCTGTCCCTCGAGGCTTTCCCACGAGGCTTTCCCACAGGGCTGTGCCACGTGCCACCTTGGTGTGAGTCGATCCTCGGCGTGAAAGACGAGCCGGTGAAGGGAAAAGAGGTTCCTCTGGAATGGACTGAGACATCTGGGGGACTCTTGGAATGGTGGCACGACCCTGGAGTTCCTCTCGCCGTTCCTGTTGAGAGGGCCTCCTCTTGAGATGCGACGGGAACGCCGGGAACTCTTTCCCGACGAAGCAGGGAAAGGATCCCTCATCTCGAGCTACGAGGCGGAAACGGGGCTCCTCTGGATGTGGGCGGGACCCTCGTGATTCCTCTCGAGTGGAGACGGGTATGTCGGGGAACTTCTTGATTTGCACCAAGGGTGTGAAGGACCCTTTCGAAGTTCCAGAGGTGAGGTGTGATCAGCCTCGAGACGCCTCAGCGGAAATGGGCCTCATCTCGCCTGGAGGGGAGAACCTCCTGGATTTTCTCGAGTTGCGGCAGGTCTTCTCGAGTTACGACGGGGACCTCAGGGACCCGCTCTGGTGGCCTCAGGAAAGGCCAGTCCCCATGCGAGTTGCTAGGGGACCTCTCGGGATTCCTCTCCCGTCCATGCCGGGGCCTCAGTCCTTGTGTGGAGTCGGGGCCGGAACCTGAGGATTCCTCTCCAGTGTTGCCATGGATCTTGGGGTGCTTCTGAGTCTCCCCAGGGGAGTCAGGCCTCGTCTCGAGTGGGGGCATGCACGTGCGCTTTCCTCCCGAGCTGCAGCAGTAGTGTCACGCTTCCTGTCACGTGGATCAAGGGATCTGTGGCTTTCCCTCGAGGCTGTCCCTCGAGGCTTTCCCACGAGGCTTTCCCACAGGGCTGTGCCACGTGTCACCTTGGTGTGAGTCGATCCTCGGCGTGAAAGACGAGCCGGTGAAGGGAAAAGAGGTTCCTCTGGAATGGACTGAGACATCTGGTGGACTCTTGGAATGGTGGCACGACCCTGGAGTTCCTCTCGCCGTTCCTGTTGAGAGGGCCTCCTCTTGAGATGCGACGAGAACGCCGGGAACTCTTTCCCGACGAAGCAGGGACAGGATCCCTCATCTCGAGCTACGAGGCGGAAACGGGGCTCCTCTGGATGTGGGCGGGACCCTCGTGATTCCTGTCGAGTGGAGACGGGTATGTCGGGGAACTTCTTGATTTGCACCAAGGGTGTGAAGGACCCTTTCGAAGTTCCAGAGGTGAGGTGTGATCAGCCTCGAGACGCCTCAGCGGAAATGGGCCTCATCTCGCCTGGAGGGGAGAACCTCCTGGATTTTCTCGAGTTGCGGCAGGTCTTCTCGAGTTTCGACGGGGACCTAAGGGACCCGCTCTGGTGGCCTCAGAAAAGGCCAGTCCCCATGCGAGTTGCTAGGGGACCTCTCGGGATTCCTCTCCCGTCCATGCCGGGGCCTCAGTCCTTGTGTGGAGTCGGGGCCGGAACCTGAGGATTCCTCTCCAGTGTTGCCATGGATCTTGGGGTGCTTCTGAGTCTCCCCAGGGGAGTCAGGCCTCGTCTCGAGTGGGGGCATGCACGTGCGCTTTCCTCCCGAGCTGCAGCAGTAGTGTCACTCTTCCTGTCACGTGGATCAAGGGATCTGTGGCTTTCCCTCGAGGCTGTCCCTCGAGGCTTTCCCACGAGGCTTTCCCACAGGGCTGTGCCACGTGCCACCTTGGTGTGAGTCGATCCTCGGCGTGAAAGACGAGCCGGTGAAGGGAAAAGAGGTTCCTCTGGAATGGACTGAGACATCTGGGGGACTCTTGGAATGGTGGCACGACCCTGGAGTTCCTCTCGCCGTTCCTGTTGAGAGGGCCTCCTCTTGAGATGCGACGGGAACGCCGGGAACTCTTTCCCGACGAAGCAGGGAAAGGATCCCTCATCTCGAGCTACGAGGCGGAAACGGGGCTCCTCTGGATGTGGGCGGGACCCTCGTGATTCCTCTCGAGTGGAGACGGGTATGTCGGGGAACTTCTTGATTTGCACCAAGGGTGTGAAGGACCCTTTCGAAGTTCCAGAGGGGAGGTGTGATCAGCCTCGAGACGCCTCAGCGGAAATGGGCCTCATCTCGCCTGGAGGGGAGAACCTCCTGGATTTTCTCGAGTTGCGGCAGGTCTTCTCGAGGTACGACGGGGACCTCAGGGACCCGCTCTGGTGGCCTCAGGAAAGGCCAGTCCCCATGCGAGTTGCTAGGGGACCTCTCGGGATTCCTCTCCCGTCCATGCCGGGGCCTCAGTCCTTGTGTGGAGTCGGGGCCGGAACGTGAGGTTTCCTCTCCAGTGTTGCCATGGATCTTGGGGTGCTTCTGAGTCTCCCCAGGGGAGTCAGGCCTCGTCTCGAATGGGGGCATGCACGTGCGCTTTCCTCCCGAGCTGCAGCAGTAGTGTCACGCTTCCTGTCACGTGGATCAAGGGATCTGTGGCTTTCCCTCGAGGCTGTCCCTCGAGGCTTTCCCACGAGGCTTTCCCACAGGGCTGTGCCACGTGCCACCTTGGTGTGAGTCGATCCTCGGCGTGAAAGACGAGCCGGGGAAGGGAAAAGAGGTTCCTCTGGAATGGACTGAGACATCTGGTGGACTCTTGGAATGGTGGCACGACCCTGGAGTTCCTCTCGCCGTTCCTGTTGAGAGGGCCTCCTCTTGAGATGCGACGGGAACGCCGGGAACTCTTTCCCGACGAAGCAGGGAAAGGATCCCTCATCTCGAGCTACGAGGCGGAAACGGGGCTCCTCTGGATGTGGGCGGGACCCTCGTGATTCCTCTCGAGTGGAGACGGGTATGTCGGGGAACTTCTTGATTTGCACCAAGGGTGTGAAGGACTCTTGCGAAGTTCCAGAGGTGAGGTGTGATCAGCCTCGAGACGCCTCAGCGGAAATGGGCCTCATCTCGCCTGGAGGGGAGAACCTCCTGGATTTTCTCGAGTTGCGGCAGGTCTTCTCGAGTTACGACGGGGACCTCAGGGACCCGCTCTGGTGGCCTCAGGAAAGGCCAGTCCCCATGCGAGTTGCTAGGGGACCTCTCGGGATTCCTCTCCCGTCCATGCCGGGGCCTCAGTCCTTGTGTGGAGTCGGGGCCGGAACCTGAGGATTCCTCTCCAGTGTTGCCATGGATCTTGGGGTGCTTCTGAGTCTCCCCAGGGGAGTCAGTCCTCGTCTCGAGTGGGGGCATGCACGTGCGCTTTCCTCCCGAGCTGCAGCAGTAGTGTCACGCTTCCTGTCACGTGGATCAAGGGATCTGTGGCTTTCCCTCGAGGCTGTCCCTCGAGGCTTTCCCACGAGGCTTTCCCACAGGGCTGTGCCACGTGCCACCTTGGTGTGAGTCGATCCTCGGCGTGAAAGACGAGCCGGTGAAGGAAAAAGAGGTTCCCCTGGAATGGACTGAGACATCTGGGGGACTCTTGGAATGGTGGCACGACCCTGGAGTTCCTCTCGCCGTTCCTGTTGAGAGGGCCTTCGCTTGAGATGCGACGGGAACGCCGGGAACTCTTTCCCGACCAAGCAGGGAAAGGATCCCTCATCTCGAGCTACGAGGCGGAAACGGGGCTCCTCTGGATGTGGGCGGGACCCTCGTGATTCCTCTCGAGTGGAGACGGGTATGTCGGGGAACTTCTTGATTTGCACCAAGGGTGTGAAGGACCCTTTCGAAGTTCCAGAGGTGAGGTGTGATCAGCCTCGAGACGCCTCAGGGGAAATGGGCATCATCTCGCCTGGAGGGGAGAACCTCCTGGATTTTCTCGAGTTGCGGCAGGTCTTCTCGAGTTACGACGGGGACCTCAGGGACCCGCTCTGGTGGCCTCAGGAAAGGCCAGTCCCCATGCGAGTTGCTAGGGGACCTCTCGGGATTCCTCTCCCGTCCATGCCGGGGCCTCAGTCCTTGTGTGGAGTCGGGGCCGGAACCTGAGGATTCCTCTCCAGTGTTGCCATGGATCTTGGGGTGCTTCTGAGTCTCCCCAGGGGAGTCAGGCCTCGTCTCGAGTGGGGGCATGCACGTGCGCTTTCCTCCCGAGCTGCAGCAGTAGTGTCACGCTTCCTGTCACGTGGATCAAGGGATCTGTGGCTTTCCCTCGAGGCTGTCCCTCGAGGCTTTCCCACGAGGCTTTCCCACAGGGCTGTGCCACGTGTCACCTTGGTGTGAGTCGATCCTCGGCGTGAAAGACGAGCCGGTGAAGGGAAAAGAGGTTCCTCTGGAATGGACTGAGACATCTGGGGGACTCTTGGAATGGTGGCACGACCCTGGAGTTCCTCTCGCCGTTCCTGTTGAGAGGGCCTCCTCTTGAGATGCGACGGGAACGCCGGGAACTCTTTCCCGACGAAGCAGGGACAGGATCCCTCATCTCGAGCTACGAGGCGGAAACGGGGCTCCTCTGGATGTGGGCGGGACCCTCGTGATTCCTCTCGAGTGGAGACGGGTATGTCGGGGAACTTCTTGATTTGCACCAAGGGTGTGAAGGACCCTTTCGAAGTTCCAGAGGTGAGGTGTGATCAGCCTCGAGACGCCTCAGCGGAAATGGGCCTCATCTCGCCTGGAGGGGAGAACCTCCTGGATTTTCTCGAGTTGCGGCAGGTCTTCTCGAGTTTCGACGGGGACCTAAGGGACCCGCTCTGGTGGCCTCAGAAAAGGCCAGTCCCCATGCGAGTTGCTAGGGGACCACTCGGGATTCCTCTCCCGTCCATGCCGGGGCCTCAGTCCTTGTGTGGAGTCGGGGCCGGAACCTGAGGATTCCTCTCCAGTGTTGCCATGGATCTTGGGGTGCTTCTGAGTCTCCCCAGGGGAGTCAGGCCTCGTCTCGAGTGGGGGCATGCACGTGCGCTTTCCTCCCGAGCTGCAGCAGTAGTGTCACTCTTCCTGTCACGTGGATCAAGGGATCTGTGGCTTTCCCTCGAGGCTGTCCCTCGAGGCTTTCCCACGAGGCTTTCCCACAGGGCTGTGCCACGTGCCACCTTGGTGTGAGTCGATCCTCGGCGTGAAAGACGAGCCGGTGAAGGGAAAAGAGGTTCCTCTGGAATGGACTGAGACATCTGGGGGACTCTTGGAATGGTGGCACGACCCTGGAGTTCCTCTCGCCGTTCCTGTTGAGAGGGCCTCCTCTTGAGATGCGACGGGAACGCCGGGAACTCTTTCCCGACGAAGCAGGGAAAGGATCCCTCATCTCGAGCTACGAGGCGGAAACGGGGCTCCTCTGGATGTGGGCGGGACCCTCGTGATTCCTCTCGAGTGGAGACGGGTATGTCGGGGAACTTCTTGATTTGCACCAAGGGTGTGAAGGACCCTTTCGAAGTTCCAGAGGGGAGGTGTGATCAGCCTCGAGACGCCTCAGCGGAAATGGGCCTCATCTCGCCTGGAGGGGAGAACCTCCTGGATTTTCTCGAGTTGCGGCAGGTCTTCTCGAGTTACGACGGGGACCTCAGGGACCCGCTCTGGTGGCCTCAGGAAAGGCCAGTCCCCATGCGAGTTGCTAGGGGACCTCTCGGGATTCCTCTCCCGTCCATGCCGGGGCCTCAGTCCTTGTGTGGAGTCGGGGCCGGAACCTGAGGATTCCTCTCCAGTGTTGCCATGGATCTTGGGGTGCTTCTGAGTCTCCCCAGGGGAGTCAGGCCTCGTCTCGAGTGGGGGCATGCACGTGCGCTTTCCTCCCGAGCTGCAGCAGTAGTGTCACGCTTCCTGTCACGTGGATCAAGGGATCTGTGGCTTTCCCTCGAGGCTGTCCCTCGAGGCTTTCCCACGAGGCTTTCCCACAGGGCTGTGCCACGTGCCACCTTGGTGTGAGTCGATCCTCGGCGTGAAAGACGAGCCGGTGAAGGAAAAAGAGGTTCCCCTGGAATGGACTGAGACATCTGGGGGACTCTTGGAATGGTGGCACGACCCTGGAGTTCCTCTCGCCGTTCCTGTTGAGAGGGCCTTCGCTTGAGATGCGACGGGAACGCCGGGAACTCTTTCACGACCAAGCAGGGAAAGGATCCCTCATCTCGAGCTACGAGGCGGAAACGGGGCTCCTCTGGATGTGGGCGGGACCCTCGTGATTCCTCTCGAGTGGAGACGGGTATGTCGGGGAACTTCTTGATTTGCACCAAGGGTGTGAAGGACCCTTTCGAAGTTCCAGAGGTGAGGTGTGATCAGCCTCGAGACGCCTCAGCGGAAATGGGCATCATTTCGCCTGGAGGGGAGAACCTCCTGGATTTTCTCGAGTTGCGGCAGGTCTTCTCGAGTTACGACGGGGACCTCAGGGACCCGCTCTGGTGGCCTCAGGAAAGGCCAGTCCCCATGCGAGTTGCTAGGGGACCTCTCGGGATTCCTCTCCCGTCCATGCCGGGGCCTCAGTCCTTGTGTGGAGTCGGGGCCGGAACCTGAGGATTCCTCTCCAGTGTTGCCATGGATCTTGGGGTGCTTCTGAGTCTCCCCAGGGGAGTCAGGCCTCGTCTCGAGTGGGGGCATGCACGTGCGCTTTCCTCCCGAGCTGCAGCAGTAGTGTCACGCTTCCTGTCACGTGGATCAAGGGATCTGTGGCTTTCCCTCGAGGCTGTCCCTCGAGGCTTTCCCACGAGGCTTTCCCACAGGGCTGTGCCACGTGCCACCTTGGTGTGAGTCGATCCTCGGCGTGAAAGACGAGCCGGTGAAGGAAAAAGAGGTTCCCCTGGAATGGACTGAGACATCTGGGGGACTCTTGGAATGGTGGCACGACCCTGGAGTTCCTCTCGCCGTTCCTGTTGAGAGGGCCTTCGCTTGAGATGCGACGGGAACGCCGGGAACTCTTTCCCGACCAAGCAGGGAAAGGATCCCTCATCTCGAGCTACGAGGCGGAAACGGGGCTCCTCTGGATGTGGGCGGGACCCTCGTGATTCCTCTCGAGTGGAGACGGGTATGTCGGGGAACTTCTTGATTTGCACCAAGGGTGTGAAGGACCCTTTCGAAGTTCCAGAGGTGAGGTGTGATCAGCCTCGAGACGCCTCAGCGGAAATGGGCATCATTTCGCCTGGAGGGGAGAACCTCCTGGATTTTCTCGAGTTGCGGCAGGTCTTCTCGAGTTACGACGGGGACCTCAGGGACCCGCTCTGGTGGCCTCAGGAAAGGCCAGTCCCCATGCGAGTTGCTAGGGGACCTCTCGGGATTCCTCTCCCGTCCATGCCGGGGCCTCAGTCCTTGTGTGGAGTCGGGGCCGGAACCTGAGGATTCCTCTCCAGTGTTGCCATGGATCTTGGGGTGCTTCTGAGTCTCCCCAGGGGAGTCAGGCCTCGTCTCGAGTGGGGGCATGCACGTGCGCTTTCCTCCCGAGCTGCAGCAGTAGTGTCACGCTTCCTGTCACGTGGATCAAGGGATCTGTGGCTTTCCCTCGAGGCTGTCCCTCGAGGCTTTCCCACGAGGCTTTCCCACAGGGCTGTGCCACGTGCCACCTTGGTGTGAGTCGATCCTCGGCGTGAAAGACGAGCCGGTGAAGGGAAAAGAGGTTCCTCTGGAATGGACTGAGACATCTGGGGGACTCTTGGAATGGTGGCACGACCCTGGAGTTCCTCTCGCCGTTCCTGTTGAGAGGGCCTCCTCTTGAGATGCGACGGGAACGCCGGGAACTCTTTCCCGACGAAGCAGGGAAAGGATCCCTGATCTCGAGCTACGAGGCGGAAACGGGGCTCCTCTGGATGTGGGCGGGACCCTCGTGATTCCTCTCGAGTGGAGACGGCTAGGTCGGGGAACTTCTTGATTTGCACCAAGGGTGTGAAGGACCCTTTCGAAGTTCCAGAGGTGAGGTGTGATCAGCCTCGAGACGCCTCAGCGGAAATGGGCCTCATCTCGCCTGGAGGGGAGAACCTCCTGGATTTTCTCGAGTTGCGGCAGGTCTTCTCGAGTTACGACGGGGACCTCAGGGACCCGCTCTGGTGGCCTCAGGAAAGGCCAGTCCCCATGCGAGTTGCTAGGGGACCTCTCGGGATTCCTCTCCCGTCCATGCCGGGGCCTCAGTCCTTGTGTGGAGTCGGGGCCGGAACCTGAGGATTCCTCTCCAGTGTTGCCATGGATCTTGGGGTGCTTCTGAGTCTCCCCAGGGGAGTCAGGCCTCGTCTCGAGTGGGGGCATGCACGTGCGCTTTCCTCCCGAGCTGCAGCAGTAGTGTCACGCTTCCTGTCACGTGGATCAAGGGATCTGTGGCTTTCCCTCGAGGCTGTCCCTCGAGGCTTTCCCACGAGGCTTTCCCACAGGGCTGTGCCACGTGCCACCTTGGTGTGAGTCGATCCTCGGCGTGAAAGACGAGCCGGTGAAGGGAAAAGAGGTTCCTCTGGAATGGACTGAGACATCTGGTGGACTCTTGGAATGGTGGCACGACCCTGGAGTTCCTCTCGCCGTTCCTGTTGAGAGGGCCTCCTCTTGAGATGCGACGAGAACGCCGGGAACTCTTTCCCGACGAAGCAGGGACAGGATCCCTCATCTCGAGCTACGAGGCGGAAACGGGGCTCCTCTGGATGTGGGCGGGACCCTCGTGATTCCTGTCGAGTGGAGACGGGTATGTCGGGGAACTTCTTGATTTGCACCAAGGGTGTGAAGGACCCTTTCGAAGTTCCAGAGGTGAGGTGTGATCAGCCTCGAGACGCCTCAGCGGAAATGGGCCTCATCTCGCCTGGAGGGGAGAACCTCCTGGATTTTCTCGAGTTGCGGCAGGTCTTCTCGAGTTTCGACGGGGACCTAAGGGACCCGCTCTGGTGGCCTCAGAAAAGGCCAGTCCCCATGCGAGTTGCTAGGGGACCTCTCGGGATTCCTCTCCCGTCCATGCCGGGGCCTCAGTCCTTGTGTGGAGTCGGGGCCGGAACCTGAGGATTCCTCTCCAGTGTTGCCATGGATCTTGGGGTGCTTCTGAGTCTCCCCAGGGGAGTCAGGCCTCGTCTCGAGTGGGGGCATGCACGTGCGCTTTCCTCCCGAGCTGCAGCAGTAGTGTCACTCTTCCTGTCACGTGGATCAAGGGATCTGTGGCTTTCCCTCGAGGCTGTCCCTCGAGGCTTTCCCACGAGGCTTTCCCACAGGGCTGTGCCACGTGCCACCTTGGTGTGAGTCGATCCTCGGCGTGAAAGACGAGCCGGTGAAGGGAAAAGAGGTTCCTCTGGAATGGACTGAGACATCTGGGGGACTCTTGGAATGGTGGCACGACCCTGGAGTTCCTCTCGCCGTTCCTGTTGAGAGGGCCTCCTCTTGAGATGCGACGGGAACGCCGGGAACTCTTTCCCGACGAAGCAGGGAAAGGATCCCTCATCTCGAGCTACGAGGCGGAAACGGGGCTCCTCTGGATGTGGGCGGGACCCTCGTGATTCCTCTCGAGTGGAGACGGGTATGTCGGGGAACTTCTTGATTTGCACCAAGGGTGTGAAGGACCCTTTCGAAGTTCCAGAGGGGAGGTGTGATCAGCCTCGAGACGCCTCAGCGGAAATGGGCCTCATCTCGCCTGGAGGGGAGAACCTCCTGGATTTTCTCGAGTTGCGGCAGGTCTTCTCGAGTTACGACGGGGACCTCAGGGACCCGCTCTGGTGGCCTCAGGAAAGGCCAGTCCCCATGCGAGTTGCTAGGGGACCTCTCGGGATTCCTCTCCCGTCCATGCCGGGGCCTCAGTCCTTGTGTGGAGTCGGGGCCGGAACGTGAGGTTTCCTCTCCAGTGTTGCCATGGATCTTGGGGTGCTTCTGAGTCTCCCCAGGGGTGTCAGGCCTCGTCTCGAGTGGGGGCATGCACGTGCGCTTTCCTCCCGAGCTGCAGCAGTAGTGTCACGCTTCCTGTCACGTGGATCAAGGGATCTGTGGCTTTCCCTCGAGGCTGTCCCTCGAGGCTTTCCCACGAGGCTTTCCCACAGGGCTGTGCCACGTGCCACCTTGGTGGGAGTCGATCCTCGGCGTGAAAGACGAGCCGGTGAAGGGAAAAGAGGTTCCTCTGGAATGGACTGAGACATCTGGGGGACTCTTGGAATGGTGGCACGACCCTGGAGTTCCTCTCGCCGTTCCTGTTGAGAGGGCCTCCTCTTGAGATGCGACGGGAACGCCGGGAACTCTTTCCCGACGAAGCAGGGAAAGGATCCCTCATCTCGAGCTACGAGGCGGAAACGGGGCTCCTCTGGATGTGGGCGGGACCCTCGTGATTCCTCTCGAGTGGAGACGGGTATGTCGGGGAACTTCTTGATTTGCACCAAGGGTGTGAAGGACTCTTGCGAAGTTCCAGAGGGGAGGTGTGATCAGCCTCGAGTCGCCTCAGCGGAAATGGGCCTCATCTCGCCTGGAGGGGAGAACCTCCTGGATTTTCTCGAGTTGCGGCAGGTCTTCTCGAGTTACGACGGGGACCTCAGGGACCCGCTCTGGTGGCCTCAGGAAAGGCCAGTCCCCATGCGAGTTGCTAGGGGACCTCTCGGGATTCCTCTCCCGTCCATGCCGGGGCCTCAGTCCTTGTGTGGAGTCGGGGCTGGAACCTGAGGATTCCTCTCCAGTGTTGCCATGGATCTTGGGGTGCTTCTGAGTCTCCCCAGGGGAGTCAGGCCTCGTCTCGAGTGGGGGCATGCACGTGCGCTTTCCTCCCGAGCTGCAGCAGTAGTGTCACGCTTCCTGTCACGTGGATCAAGGGATCTGTGGCTTTCCCTCGAGGCTGTCCCTCGAGGCTTTCCCACGAGGCTTTCCCACAGGGCTGTGCCACGTGCCACCTTGGTGGGAGTCGATCCTCGGCGTGAAAGACGAGCCGGTGAAGGGAAAAGAGGTTCCCCTGGAATGGACTGAGACATCTGGGGGACTCTTGGAATGGTGGCACGACCCTGGAGTTCCTCTCGCCGTTCCTGTTGAGAGGGCCTTCGCTTGAGATGCGACGGGAACGCCGGGAACTCTTTCCCGACCAAGCAGGGAAAGGATCCCTCATCTCGAGCTACGAGGCGGAAACGGGGCTCCTCTGGATGTGGGCGGGACCCTCGTGATTCCTCTCGAGTGGAGACGGGTATGTCGGGGAACTTCTTGATTTGCACCAAGGGTGTGAAGGACCCTTGCGAAGTTCCAGAGGTGAGGTGTGATCAGCCTCGAGACGCCTCAGCGGAAATGGGCATCATCTCGCCTGGAGGGGAGAACCTCCTGGATTTTCTCGAGTTGCGGCAGGTCTTCTCGAGTTACGACGGGGACCTCAGGGACCCGCTCTGGTGGCCTCAGGAAAGGCCAGTCCCCATGCGAGTTGCTAGGGGACCTCTCGGGATTCCTCTCCCGTCCATGCCGGGGCCTCAGTCCTTGTGTGGAGTCGGGGCCGGAACCTGAGGATTCCTCTCCAGTGTTGCCATGGATCTTGGGGTGCTTCTGAGTCTCCCCAGGGGAGTCAGGCCTCGTCTCGAGTGGGGGCATGCACGTGCGCTTTCCTCCCGAGCTGCAGCAGTAGTGTCACGCTTCCTGTCACGTGGATCAAGGGATCTGTGGCTTTCCCTCGAGGCTGTCCCTCGAGGCTTTCCCACGAGGCTTTCCCACAGGGCTGTGCCACGTGCCACCTTGGTGTGAGTCGATCCTCGGCGTGAAAGACGAGCCGGTGAAGGGAAAAGAGGTTCCTCTGGAATGGACTGAGACATCTGGGGGACTCTTGGAATGGTGGCACGACCCTGGAGTTCCTCTCGCCGTTCCTGTTGAGAGGGCCTTCGCTTGAGATGCGACGGGAACGCCGGGAACTCTTTCCCGACCAAGCAGGGAAAGGATCCCTCATCTCGAGCTACGAGGCGGAAACGGGGCTCCTCTGGATGTGGGCGGGACCCTCGTGATTCCTCTCGAGTGGAGACGGGTATGTCGGGGAACTTCTTGATTTGCACCAAGGGTGTGAAGGACCCTTGCGAAGTTCCAGAGGTGAGGTGTGATCAGCCTCGAGACGCCTCAGCGGAAATGGGCATCATCTCGCCTGGAGGGGAGAACCTCCTGGATTTTCTCGAGTTGCGGCAGGTCTTCTCGAGTTACGACGGGGACCTCAGGGACCCGCTCTGGTGGCCTCAGGAAAGGCCAGTCCCCATGCGAGTTGCTAGGGGACCTCTCGGGATTCCTCTCCCGTCCATGCCGGGGCCTCAGTCCTTGTGTGGAGTCGGGGCCGGAACCTGAGGATTCCTCTCCAGTGTTGCCATGGATCTTGGGGTGCTTCTGAGTCTCCCCAGGGGAGTCAGGCCTCGTCTCGAGTGGGGGCATGCACGTGCGCTTTCCTCCCGAGCTGCAGCAGTAGTGTCACGCTTCCTGTCACGTGGATCAAGGGATCTGTGGCTTTCCCTCGAGGCTGTCCCTCGAGGCTTTCCCACGAGGCTTTCCCACAGGGCTGTGCCACGTGCCACCTTGGTGTGAGTCGATCCTCGGCGTGAAAGACGAGCCGGTGAAGGGAAAAGAGGTTCCTCTGGAATGGACTGAGACATCTGGGGGACTCTTGGAATGGTGGCACGACCCTGGAGTTCCTCTCGCCGTTCCTGTTGAGAGGGCCTTCGCTTGAGATGCGACGGGAACGCCGGGAACTCTTTCCCGACGAAGCAGGGAAAGGATCCCTCATCTCGAGCTACGAGGCGGAAACGGGGCTCCTCTGGATGTGGGCGGGACCCTCGTGATTCCTCTCGAGTGGAGACGGGTATGTCGGGGAACTTCTTGATTTGCACCAAGGGTGTGAAGGACTCTTGCGAAGTTCCAGAGGTGAGGTGTGATCAGCCTCGAGACGCCTCAGCGGAAATGGGCCTCATCACGCCTGGAGGGGAGAACCTCCTGGATTTTCTCGAGTTGCGGCAGGTCTTCTCGAGTTACGACGGGGACCTCAGGGACCCGCTCTGGTGGCCTCAGGAAAGGCCAGTCCCCATGCGAGTTGCTAGGGGACCTCTCGGGATTCCTCTCCCGTCCATGCCGGGGCCTCAGTCCTTGTGTGGAGTCGGGGCCGGAACCTGAGGATTCCTCTCCAGTGTTGCCATGGATCTTGGGGTGCTTCTGAGTCTCCCCAGGGGAGTCAGGCCTCGTCTCGAGTGGGGGCATGCACGTGCGCTTCCCTCCCGAGCTGCAGCAGTAGTGTCACGCTTCCTGTCACGTGGATCAAGGGATCTGTTGCTTTCCCTCGAGGCTGTCCCTCGAGGCTTTCCCACGAGGCTTTCCCACAGGGCTGTGCCACGTGCCACCTTGGTGTGAGTCGATCCTCGGCGTGAAAGACGAGCCGGTGAAGGGAAAAGAGGTTCCTCTGGAATGGACTGACACATCTGGGGGACTCTTGGAATGGTGGCACGACCCTGGAGTTCCTCTCGCCGTTCCTGTTGAGAGGGCCTCCTCTTGAGATGCGACAGGAACGCCGGGAACTCTTTCCCGACGAAGCAGGGAAAGGATCCCTCATCTCGAGCTACGAGGCGGAAACGGGGCTCCTCTGGATGTGGGCGGGACCCTCGTGATTCCTCTCGAGTGGAGACGGGTATGCCGGGGAACTTCTTGATTTGCACCAAGGGTGTGAAGGACCCTTTCAAAGTTCGAGAGGTGAGGTGTGATCAGCCTCAAGACGCCTCAGCGGAAATGGGCCTCATCTCGCCTGGAGGGGAGAACCTCCTGTATTTTCTCAAGTTGCGGCAGGTCTTCTCGAGTTACGACAGGGACCACAGGGACCCGCTCTGGTGGCCTCAGGAAAGGCCAGTCCCCTTGCGATTTGCTAGGGGACCCCTCGGGATTCCTCTCCCGTCCATGCCGGGGCCTCAGTCCTTGTGTGGAGTCGGGGCCGGAACCTGAGGATTCCTCTCCAGTGTTGCCATGGATCTTGGGGTGCTTCTGAGTCTCCCCAGGGGAGTCAGGCCTCGTCTCGAGTGGGGGCATGCACGTGCGCTTCCCTCCCGAGATGCAGCAGTAGTGTCACGCTTCCTGTCACGTGGATCAAGGGATCTGTGGCTTTCCTTCGAGGCTGTCCCTCGAGGCTTTCCCACGAGGCTTTCCCACAGGGCTTTGCCACGTGCCACCTTGGTGTGAGTCGATCCTCGGCGTGAAAGACGAGCCGGTGAAGGGAAAAGAGGTTCCTCTGGAATGGACTGAGACATGTGGGGGACTCTTGGAATGGTGGCACGACCCTGGAGTTCCTCTCGCCGTTCCTGTTGAGAGGGCCTCCTCTTGAGATGCGACGGGAACGCCGGGAACTCTTTCCCGATGAAGCAGGGAAAGGATCCTTCATCTCGAGCTACGAGGCGGAAACGGGGCTCCTCTGGATGTGGGCGGGACCCTCGTGATTCCTCTCGAGTGGAGACGGCTAGGTCGGGGCACTTCTTGATTTGCACCAAGGGTGTGAAAGACCCTTTCGAAGTTCCAGAGGTGAGGTGTGATCAGCCTCGAGACGCCTCAGCGGAAATGGGCCTCATCTCGCCTGGAGGGGAGAACCTCCTGGATTTTCTCGAGTTGCGGCAGGTCTTCTCGAGTTACGACGGGGACCACAGGGACCAGCTCTGGTGGCCTCAGGAAAGGCCAGTCCCCATGCGAGTTGCTAGGGGACCTCTCGGGATTCCTCTCCCGTCCATGCCGGGGCCTCAGTCCTTGTGTGGAGTCGGGGCCGGAACCTGAGGATTCCTCTCCAGTGTTGCCATGGATCTTGGGGTGCTTCTGAGTCTCCCCAGGGGAGTCAGGCCTCGTCTCGAGTGGGGGCATGCACGTGCGCTTCCCTCCCGAGCTGCTGCAGTAGTGTCACGCTTCCTGTCTCGCGGATCAAGGGATCTGTGGCTTTCCCTCGAGGCTGTCCCTCGAGGCTTTCCCACGAGGCTTTCCCACAGGGCTGTGCCACGTGCCACCTTGGTGTGAGTCGATCCTCGGCGTGAAAGACGAGCCGGTGAAGGGAAAAGAGGTTCCTCTGGAATGGACTGAGACATCTGGGGGACTCTTGGAATGGTGGCACGACCCTGGAGTTCCTCTCGCCGTTCCTGTTGAGAGGGCCTCCTCTTGAGATGCGACAGGAACGCCGGGAACTCTTTCCCGACGAAGCAGGGAAAGGATCCCTCATCTCGAGCTACGAGGCGGAAACGGGGCTCCTCTGGATGTGGGCGGGACCCTCGTGATTCCTCTCGAGTGGAGACGGCTAGGTCGGGGAACTTCTTGATTTGCACCAAGGGTGTGAAGGACCCTTTCGAAGTTCCAGAGGTGAGGTGTGATCAGCATCGAGACGCCTCAGCGGAAATGGGCCTCATCTCGGCTGGAGGGGAGAACTCCTGGATTTTCTCGAGTTGCGGCAGGTCTTCTCGAGTTACGCCGGGGACCACAGGGACCCGCTCTGGTGGCCTCAGGAAAGGCCAGTCCCCATGCGAGTTGCTAGGGGACCTCTCGGGATTCCTCTCCCGTCCATGCCGGGGCCTCAGTCCTTGTGTGGAGTCGGGGCCGGTACCTGAGGATTCCTCTCCAGTGTTGCCATGGATCTTGGGGTGCTTCTGAGTCTCCCCAGGGGAGTCAGGCCTCGTCTCGAGTGGGGGCATGCACGTGCGCTTCCCTCCCGAGCTGCAGCAGTAGTGTCACGCTTCCTGTCACGTGGATCAAGGGATCTGTGGCTTTCCCTCGAGGCTGTCCCTCGAGGCTTTCCCACGAGGCTTTCCCACAGGGCTGTGCCACGTGCCACCTTGGTGTGAGTCGATCCTCGGCGTGAAAGACGAGCCGGTGAAGGGAAAAGAGGTTCCTCTGGAATGGACTGACACATCTGGGGGACTCTTGGAATGGTGGCACGACCCTGGAGTTCCTCTCGCCGTTCCTGTTGAGAGGGCCTCCTCTTGAGATGCGACAGGAACGCCGGGAACTCTTTCCCGACGAAGCAGGGAAAGGATCCCTCATCTCGAGCTACGAGGCGGAAACGGGGCTCCTCTGGATGTGGGCGGGACCCTCGTGATTCCTCTCGAGTGGAGACGGGTATGCCGGGGAACTTCTTGATTTGCACCAAGGGTGTGAAGGACCCTTTCAAAGTTCGAGAGGTGAGGTGTGATCAGCCTCAAGACGCCTCAGCGGAAATGGGCCTCATCTCGCCTGGAGGGGAGAACCTCCTGGATTTTCTCGAGTTGCGGCAGGTCTTCTCGAGTTACGACAGGGACCACAGGGACCCGCTCTGGTGTCCTCAAAAAAGGCCAGTCCCCTTGCGATTTGCTAGGGGACCCCTCGGGATTGCTCTCCCGTCCATGCCTGGGCCTCAGTCCTTGTGTGGAGTCGGGGCCGGAACCTGAGGATTCCTCTCCAGTGTTGCCATGGATCTTGGGGTGCTTCTGAGTCTCCCCAGGGGAGTCAGGCCTCGTCTCGAGTGGGGGCATGCACGTGCGCTTTCCTCCCGAGCTGCAGCAATAGTGTCACGCTACCTGTCACGTGGATCAAGGGATCTGTGGCTTTCCCTCGAGGCTGTCCCTCGAGGCTTTCCCACGAGGCTTTCCCAAAGGGCTGTGCCACGTGCCACCTTGGTGTGATTCGATCCTCGGCGTGAAAGACGAGCCGTTGAAGGGAAAAGAGGTTCCTCTGGAATGGACTGAGACATCTGGGGGACTCTTGGAATGGTGGCACGACCCTGGAGTTCCTCTCGCCGTTCCTGTTGAGAGGGCCTCCTCTTGAGATGTGACGGGAACGCCGGGAACTCTTTCCCAATGAAGCAGGGAAAGGATCCCTCATCTCGAGCTACGAGGCGTAAACGGGGCTCCTCTGGATGTGGGCGGGACCCTCGTGATTCCTCTCGAGTGGAGACGGCTAGGTCGGGGAACTTCTTGATTTGCACCAAGGGTGTGAAGGACCCTTTCAAAGTTCCAGAGGTGAGGTGTGATCAGCCTCGAGACGCCTCAGCGGAAATGGGCCTCATCTCGCCTGGAGGGGAGAACCTCCTGGATTTTCTCGAGTTGCGGCAGGTCTTCTCGAGTTACGACGGGGACCTCAGGGAACCGCTCTGGTGGCCTCAGGAAAGGCCAGTCCCCATGCGAGTTGCTAGGGGACCTCTCGGGATTCCTCTCCCGTCCATGCCGGGGCCTCAGTCCTTGTGTGGAGTCGGGGCCGGAACCTGAGGATTCCTCTCCAGTGTTGCCATGGATCTTGGGGTGCTTCTGAGTCTCGCCAGGGGAGTCAGGCCTCGTCTCGAGTGGGGGCATGCACGTGCGCTTTCCTCCCGAGCTGCAGCAGTAGTGTCACGCTCCCTGTCACGTGGATCATGGGATCTGTGGCTTTCCCTCGAGGCTGTCCCTCGAGGCTTTCCCACGAGGCTTTCCCACAGGGCTGTGCCACGTGCCACCTTGGTGTGAGTCGATCCTCCGCGTGAAAGACGAGCCGGTGAAGGGAAAAGAGGTTCCTCTGGAATGGACTGAGACATCTGGGGGACTCTTGGAATGGTGGCACGACCCTGGAGTTCCTCTCGCCGTTCCTGTTGAGAGGGCCTCCTCTTGAGATGCGACGGGAACGCCGGGAACTCTTTCCCGATGAAGCAGGGAAAGGATCCTTCATCTCGAGCTACGAGGCGGAAACGGGGCTCCTCTGGATGTGGGCGGGACCCTCGTGATTCCTCTCGAGTGGAGACGGCTAGGTCGGGGAACTTCTTGATTTGCACCAAGGGTGTGAAGGACCCTTTCGAAGTTCCAGAGGGGAGGTGTGATCAGCCTCGAGACGCCTCAGCGGAAATGGGCCTCATCTCGCCTGGAGGGGAGAACCTCCTGGATTTTCTCGAGTTGCGGCAGGTCTTCTCGAGTTACGACGGGGACCTCAGGGAACCGCTCTGGTGGCCTCAGGAAAGGCCAGTCCCCATGCGAGTTGCTAGGGGACCTCTCGGGATTCCTCTCCCGTCCATGCCGGGGCCTCAGTCCTTGTGTGGAGTCGGGGCGGGAACCTGAGGATTCCTCTCCAGTGTTGCCATGGATCTTGGGGTGCTTCTGAGTCTCCCCAGGGGAGTCAGGCCTCGTCTCGAGTGGGGGCATGCACGTGCGCTTTCCTCCCGAGCTGCAGCAGTAGTGTCACGCTTCCTGTCACGTGGATCAAGGGATCTGTGGCTTTCCCTCGAGGCTGTCCCTCGAGGCTTTCCCACGAGGCTTTCCCACAGGGCTGTGCCAGGTGCCACCTTGGTGTGAGTCGATCCTCGGCGTGAAAGACGAGCCGGTGAAGGGAAAAGAGGTTCCTCTGGAATGGACTGAGACATCTGGGGGACTCTTGGAATGGTGGCACGACCCTGGAGTTCCTCTCGCCGTTCCTGTTGAGAGGGCCTCCTCTTGAGATGCGACGGGAACGCCGGGAACTCTTTCCCGACGAAGCAGGGAAAGGATCCCTCATCTCGAGCTACGAGGCGGAAACGGGGCTCCTCTGGATGTGGGCGGGACCCTCGTGATTCCTCTCGAGTGGAGACGGCTAGGTCGGGGAACTTCTTGATTTGCACCAAGGGTGTGAAGGACCCTTTCCACGTTCCAGAGGTGAAGTGTGATCAGCCTCGAGACGCCTCAGCGGAAATGGGCCTCATCTCGCCTGGAGGGGAGAACCTCGTGGATTTTCTCGAGTTGCGGCAGGTCTTCTCGAGTTACGCCGGGGACCACAGGGACCCGCTCTGGTGGCCTCAGGAAAGGCCAGTCCCCATGCGAGTTGCTAGGGGACCTCTCGGGATTCCTCTCCCGTCCATGCCGGGGCCTCAGTCCTTGTGTGGAGTCGGGGCCGGTACCTGAGGATTCCTCTCCAGTGTTGCCATGGATCTTGGGGTGCTTCTGAGTCTCCCCAGGGGAGTCAGGCCTCGTCTCGAGTGGGGGCATGCACGTGCGCTTCCCTCCCGAGCTGCAGCAGTAGTGTCACGCTTCCTGTCACGTGGATCAAGGGATCTGTGGCTTTCCCTCGAGGCTGTCCCTCGAGGCTTTCCCACGAGGCTTTCCCACAGGGCTGTGCCACGTGCCACCTTGGTGGGAGTCGATCCTCGGCGTGAAAGACGAGCCGGTGAAGGAAAAAGAGGTTCCCCTGGAATGGACTGAGACATCTGCGGGACTCTTGGAATGGTGGCACGACCCTGGAGTTCCTCTCGCCGTTCCTGTTGAGAGGGCCTTCGCTTGAGATGCGACGGGAACGCCGGGAACTCTTTCCCGACCAAGCAGGGAAAGGATCCCTCATCTCGAGCTACGAGGCGGAAACGGGGCTCCTCTGGATGTGGGCGGGACCCTCGTGATTCCTCTCGAGTGGAGACGGGTATGTCGGGGAACTTCTTGATTTGCACCAAGGGTGTGAAGGACCCTTTCGAAGTTCCAGAGGTGAGGTGTGATCAGCCTCGAGACGCCTCAGCGGAAATGGGCCTCATCTCGCCTGGAGGGGAGAACCTCCTGGATTTTCTCGAGTTGCGGCAGGTCTTCTCGAGTTACGACGGGGACCTCAGGGACCCGCTCTGGTGGCCTCAGGAAAGGCCAGTCCCCATGCGAGTTGCTAGGGGACCTCTCGGGATTCCTCTCCCGTCCATGCCGGGGCCTCAGTCCTTGTGTGGAGTCGGGGCGGGAACCTGAGGATTCCTCTCCAGTGTTGCCATGGATCTTGGGGTGCTTCTGAGTCTCCCCAGGGGAGTCAGGCCTCGTCTCGAGTGGGGGCATGCACGTGCGCTTTCCTCCCGAGCTGCAGCAGTAGTGTCACGCTTCCTGTCACGTGGATCAAGGGATCTGTGGCTTTCCCTCGTGGCTGTCCCTCGAGGCTTTCCCACGAGGCTTTCCCACAGGGCTGTGCCACGTGTCACCTTGGTGTGAGTCGATCCTCGGCGTGAAAGACGAGCCGGTGAAGGGAAAAGAGGTTCCTCTGGAATGGACTGAGACATCTGGTGGACTCTTGGAATGGTGGCACGACCCTGGAGTTCCTCTCGCCGTTCCTGTTGAGAGGGCCTCCTCTTGAGATGCGACGAGAACGCCGGGAACTCTTTCCCGACGAAGCAGGGACAGGATCCCTCATCTCGAGCTACGAGGCGGAAACGGGGCTCCTCCGGATGTAGGCGGGACCCTCGTGATTCCTGTCGAGTGGAGACGGGTATGTCGGGGAACTTCTTGATTTGCACCAAGGGTGTGAAGGACCCTTTCGAAGTTCCAGAGGTGAGGTGTGATCAGCCTCGAGACGCCTCAGCGGAAATGGGCCTCATCTCGCCTGGAGGGGAGAACCTCCTGGATTTTCTCTAGTTGCGGCAGGTCTTCTCGAGTTTCGACGGGGACCTCAGGGACCCGCTCTGGTGGCCTCAGAAAAGGCCAGTCCCCATGCGAGTTGCTAGGGGACCTCTCGGGATTCCTCTCCCGTCCATGCCGGGGCCTCAGTCCTTGTGTGGAGTCGGGGCCGGAACCTGAGGATTCCTCTCCAGTGTTGCCATGGATCTTGGGGTGCTTCTGAGTCTCCCCAGGGGAGTCAGGCCTCGTCTCGAGTGGGGGCATGCACGTGCGCTTTCCTCCCGAGCTGCAGCAGTAGTGTCACGCTTCCTGTCACGTGGATCAAGGGATCTGTGGCTTTCCCTCGAGGCTGTCCCTCGAGGCTTTCCCACGAGGCTTTCCCACAGGGCTGTGCCACGTGCCACCTTGGTGTGAGTCGATCCTCGGCGTGAAAGACGAGCCGGTGAAGGGAAAAGAGGTTCCTCTGGAATGGACTGAGACATCTGGGGGACTCTTGGAATGGTGGCACGACCCTGGAGTTCCTCTCGCCGTTCCTGTTGAGAGGGCCTCCTCTTGAGATGCGACGGGAACGCCGGGAACTCTTTCCCGACGAAGCAGGGAAAGGATCCCTCATCTCGAGCTACGAGGCGGAAACGGGGCTCCTCTGGATGTGGGCGGGACCCTCGTGATTCCTCTCGAGTGGAGACGGGTATGTCGGGGAACTTCTTGATTTGCACCAAGGGTGTGAAGGACTCTTGCGAAGTTCCAGAGGTGAGGTGTGATCAGCCTCGAGACGCCTCAGCGGAAATGGGCCTCATCTCGCCTGGAGGGGAGAACCTCCTGGATTTTCTCGAGTTGCGGCAGGTCTTCTCGAGTTACGACGGGGACCTCAGGGACCCGCTCTGGTGGCCTCAGGAAAGGCCAGTCCCCATGCGAGTTGCTAGGGGACCTCTCGGGATTCCTCTCCCGTCCATGCCGGGGCCTCAGTCCTTGTGTGGAGTCGGGGCCGGAACCTGAGGATTCCTCTCCAGTGTTGCCATGGATCTTGGGGTGCTTCTGAGTCTCCCCAGGGGAGTCAGGCCTCGTCTCGAGTGGGGGCATGCACGTGCGCTTTCCTCCCGAGCTGCAGCAGTAGTGTCACGCTTCCTGTCACGTGGATCAAGGGATCTGTGGCTTTCCCTCGAGGCTGTCCCTCGAGGCTTTCCCACGAGGCTTTCCCACAGGGCTGTGCCACGTGCCACCTTGGTGGGAGTCGATCCTCGGCGTGACAGGCGAGCCGGTGAAGGGAAAAGAGGTTCCTCTGGAATGGACTGAGACATCTGCGGGACTCTTGGAATGGTGGCACGACCCTGGAGTTCCTCTCGCCGTTCCTGTTGAGAGGGCCTCCTCTTGAGATGCGACGGGAACGCCGGGAACTCTTTCCCGACGAAGCAGGGAAAGGATCCCTCATCTCGAGCTACGAGGCGGAAACGGGGCTCCTCTGGATGTGGGCGGGACCCTCGTGATTCCTCTCGAGTGGAGACGGGTATGTCGGGGAACTTCTTGATTTGCACCAAGGGTGTGAAGGACTCTTGCGAAGTTCCAGAGGTGAGGTGTGATCAGCCTCGAGACGCCTCAGCGGAAATGGGCCTCATCTCGCCTGGAGGGGAGAACCTCCTGGATTTTCTCGAGTTGCGGCAGGTCTTCTCGAGTTACGACGGGGACCTCAGGGACCCGCTCTGGTGGCCTCAGGAAAGGCCAGTCCCCATGCGAGTTGCTAGGGGACCTCTCGGGATTCCTCTCCCGTCCATGCCGGGGCCTCAGTCCTTGTGTGGAGTCGGGGCCGGAACCTGAGGATTCCTCTCCAGTGTTGCCATGGATCTTGGGGTGCTTCTGAGTCTCCCCAGGGGAGTCAGGCCTCGTCTCGAGTGGGGGCATGCACGTGCGCTTTCCTCCCGAGCTGCAGCAGTAGTGTCACGCTTCCTGTCACGTGGATCAAGGGATCTGTGGCTTTCCCTCGAGGCTGTCCCACGAGGCTTTCCCAAGATGCTTTCCCACAGGGCTGTGCCACGTGCCACCTTGGTGTGAGTCGATCCTCGGCGTGAAAGACGAGCCGGTGAAGGGAAAAGAGGTTCCCCTGGAATGGACTGAGACATCTGGGGGACTCTTGGAATGGTGGCACGACCCTGGAGTTCCTCTCGCCGTTCCTGTTGAGAGGGCCTTCTCTTGAGATGCGACGGGAACGCCGGGAACTCTTTCCCGACCAAGCAGGGAAAGGATCCCTCATCTCGAGCTACGAGGCGGAAACGGGGCTCCTCTGGATGTGGGCGGGACCCTCGTGATTCCTCTCGAGTGGAGACGGGTATGTCGGGGAACTTCTTGATTTGCATCAAGGGTGTGAAGGACCCTTTCGAAGTTCCAGAGGTGAGGTGTGATCAGCCTCGAGACGCCTCAGCGGAAATGGGCATCATCTCGCCTGGAGGGGAGAACCTCCTGGATTTTCTCGAGTTGCGGCAGGTCTTCTCGAGTTACGACGGGGACCTCAGGGACCCGCTCTGGTGGCCTCAGGAAAGGCCAGTCCCCATGCGAGTTGCTAGGGGACCTCTCGGGATTCCTCTCCCGTCCATGCCGGGGCCTCAGTCCTTGTGTGGAGTCGGGGCCGGAACCTGAGGATTCCTCTCCAGTGTTGCCATGGATCTTGGGGTGCTTCTGAGTCTCGCCAGGGGAGTCAGGCCTCGTCTCGAGTGGGGGCATGCACGTGCGCTTTCCTCCCGAGCTGCAGCAGTAGTGTCACGCTTCCTGTCACGTGGATCAAGGGATCTGTGGCTTTCCCTCGAGGCTGTCCCTCGAGGCTTTCCCACGAGGCTTTCCCACAGGGCTGTGCCACGTGCCACCTTGGTGTGAGTCGATCCTCGGCGTGAAAGACGAGCCGGTGAAGGGAAAAGAGGTTCCTCTGGAATGGACTGAGACATCTGGGGGACTCTTGGAATGGTGGCACGACCCTGGAGTTCCTCTCGCCGTTCCTGTTGAGAGGGCCTCCTCTTGAGATGCGACGGGAACGCCGGGAACTCTTTCCCGACGAAGCAGGGAAAGGATCCCTCATCTCGAGCTACGAGGCGGAAACGGGGCTCCTCTGGATGTGGGCGGGACCCTCGTGATTCCTCTCGAGTGGAGACGGGTATGTCGGGGAACTTCTTGATTTGCACCAAGGGTGTGAAGGACTCTTGCGAAGTTCCAGAGGTGAGGTGTGATCAGCCTCGAGACGCCTCAGCGGAAATGGGCCTCATCTCGCCTGGAGGGGAGAACCTCCTGGATTTTCTCGAGTTGCGGCAGGTCTTCTCGAGTTACGACGGGGACCTCAGGGACCCGCTCTGGTGGCCTCAGGAAAGGCCAGTCCCCATGCGAGTTGCTAGGGGACCTCTCGGGATTCCTCTCCCGTCCATGCCGGGGCCTCAGTCCTTGTGTGGAGTCGGGGCCGGAACCTGAGGATTCCTCTCCAGTGTTGCCATGGATCTTGGGGTGCTTCTGAGTCTCCCCAGGGGAGTCAGGCCTCGTCTCGAGTGGGGGCATGCACGTGCGCTTTCCTCCCGAGCTGCAGCAGTAGTGTCACGCTTCCTGTCACGTGGATCAAGGGATCTGTGGCTTTCCCTCGAGGCTGTCCCACGAGGCTTTCCCAAGATGCTTTCCCACAGGGCTGTGCCACGTGCCACCTTGGTGTGAGTCGATCCTCGGCGTGAAAGACGAGCCGGTGAAGGGAAAAGAGGTTCCCCTGGAATGGACTGAGACATCTGGGGGACTCTTGGAATGGTGGCACGACCCTGGAGTTCCTCTCGCCGTTCCTGTTGAGAGGGCCTTCTCTTGAGATGCGACGGGAACGCCGGGAACTCTTTCCCGACCAAGCAGGGAAAGGATCCCTCATCTCGAGCTACGAGGCGGAAACGGGGCTCCTCTGGATGTGGGCGGGACCCTCGTGATTCCTCTCGAGTGGAGACGGGTATGTCGGGGAACTTCTTGATTTGCACCAAGGGTGTGAAGGACCCTTTCGAAGTTCCAGAGGTGAGGTGTGATCAGCCTCGAGACGCCTCAGCGGAAATGGGCCTCATCTCGCCTGGAGGGGAGAACCTCCTGGATTTTCTCGAGTTGCGGCAGGTCTTCTCGAGTTACGACGGGGACCTCAGGGACCCGCTCTGGTGGCCTCAGGAAAGGCCAGTCCCCATGCGAGTTGCTAGGGGACCTCTCGGGATTCCTCTCCCGTCCATGCCGGGGCCTCAGTCCTTGTGTGGAGTCGGGGCCGGAACCTGAGGATTCCTCTCCAGTGTTGCCATGGATCTTGGGGTGCTTCTGAGTCTCCCCAGGGGAGTCAGGCCTCGTCTCGAGTGGGGGCATGCACGTGCGCTTTCCTCCCGAGCTGCAGCAGTAGTGTCACGCTTCCTGTCACGTGGATCAAGGGATCTGTGGCTTTCCCTCGAGGCTGTCCCTCGAGGCTTTCCCACGAGGCTTTCCCACAGGGCTGTGCCACGTGCCACCTTGGTGTGAGTCGATCCTCGGCGTGAAAGACGAGCCGGTGAAGGGAAAAGAGGTTCCTCTGGAATGGACTGAGACATCTGGGGGACTCTTGGAATGGTGGCACGACCCTGGAGTTCCTCTCGCCGTTCCTGTTGAGAGGGCCTCCTCTTGAGATGCGACGGGAACGCCGGGAACTCTTTCCCGACCAAGCAGGGAAAGGATCCCTCATCTCGAGCTACGAGGCGGAAACGGGGCTCCTCTGGATGTGGGCGGGACCCTCGTGATTCCTCTCGAGTGGAGACGGGTATGTCGGGGAACTTCTTGATTTGCACCAAGGGTGTGAAGGACCCTTTCGAAGTTCCAGAGGTGAGGTGTGATCAGCCTCGAGACGCCTCAGCGGAAATGGGCATCATCTCGCCTGGAGGGGAGAACCTCCTGGATTTTCTCGAGTTGCGGCAGGTCTTCTCGAGTTACGACGGGGACCTCAGGGACCCGCTCTGGTGGCCTCAGGAAAGGCCAGTCCCCATGCGAGTTGCTAGAGGACCTCTCGGGATTCCTCTCCCGTCCATGCCGGGGCCTCAGTCCTTGTGTGGAGTCGGGGCCGGAACCTGAGGATTCCTCTCCAGTGTTGCCATGGATCTTGGGGTGCTTCTGAGTCTCCCCAGGGGAGTCAGGCCTCGTCTCGAGTGGGGGCATGCACGTGCGCTTTCCTCCCGAGCTGCAGCAGTAGTGTCACGCTTCCTGTCACGTGGATCAAGGGATCTGTGGCTTTCCCTCGAGGCTGTCCCTCGAGGCTTTCCCACGAGGCTTTCCCACAGGGCTGTGCCACGTGCCACCTTGGTGTGAGTCGATCCTCGGCGTGAAAGACGAGCCGGTGAAGGGAAAAGAGGTTCCTCTGGAATGGACTGAGACATCTGGGGGACTCTTGGAATGGTGGCACGACCCTGGAGTTCCTCTCGCCGTTCCTGTTGAGAGGGCCTCCTCTTGAGATGCGACGGGAACGCCGGGAACTCTTTCCCGACGAAGCAGGGAAAGGATCCCTCATCTCGAGCTACGAGGCGGAAACGGGGCTCCTCTGGATGTGGGCGGGACCCTCGTGATTCCTCTCGAGTGGAGACGGGTATGTCGGGGAACTTCTTGATTTGCATCAAGGGTGTGAAGG
Organism: Budorcas taxicolor; assembly: GCF_023091745.1. Taxonomy (NCBI): domain Eukaryota; kingdom Metazoa; phylum Chordata; class Mammalia; order Artiodactyla; family Bovidae; genus Budorcas; species Budorcas taxicolor. The sequence goes on from NW_026291780.1 coordinate 182,110, forward strand.
ACCCTTTCGAAGTTCCAGAGGTGAGGTGTGATCAGCCTCGAGACGCCTCAGCGGAAATGGGCCTCATCTCGCCTGGAGGGGAGAACCTCCTGGATTTTCTCGAGTTGCGGCAGGTCTTCTCGAGTTACGACGGGGACCTCAGGGACCCGCTCTGGTGGCCTCAGGAAAGGCCAGTCCCCATGCGAGTTGCTAGGGGACCTCTCGGGATTCCTCTCCCGTCCATACCGGGGCCTCAGTCCTTGTGTGGAGTCGGGGCCGGAACCTGAGGATTCCTCTCCAGTGTTGCCATGGATCTTGGGGTGCTTCTGAGTCTCCCCAGGGGAGTCAGGCCTCGTCTCGAGTGGGGGCATGCACGTGCGCTTTCCTCCCGAGCTGCAGCAGTAGTGTCACGCTTCCTGTCACGTGGATCAAGGGATCTGTGGCTTTCCCTCGAGGCTGTCCCTCGAGGCTTTCCCACGAGGCTTTCCCACAGGGCTGTGCCACGTGCCACCTTGGTGTGAGTCGATCCTCGGCGTGACAGACGAGCCGGTGAAGGGAAAAGAGGTTCCTCTGGAATGGACTGAGACATCTGGGGGACTCTTGGAATGGTGGCACGACCCTGGAGTTCCTCTCGCCGTTCCTGTTGAGAGGGCCTCCTCTTGAGATGCGACGGGAACGCCGGGAACTCTTTCCCGACGAAGCAGGGAAAGGATCCCTCATCTCGAGCTACGAGGCGGAAACGGGGCTCCTCTGGATGTGGGCGGGACCCTCGTGATTCCTCTCGAGTGGAGACGGGTATGTCGGGGAACTTCTTGATTTGCACCAAGGGTGTGAAGGACTCTTGCGAAGTTCCAGAGGTGAGGTGTGATCAGCCTCGAGACGCCTCAGCGGAAATGGGCCTCATCTCGCCTGGAGGGGAGAACCTCCTGGATTTTCTCGAGTTGCGGCAGGTCTTCTCGAGTTACGACGGGGACCTCAGGGACCCGCTCTGGTGGCCTCAGGAAAGGCCAGTCCCCATGCGAGTTGCTAGGGGACCTCTCGGGATTCCTCTCCCGTCCATGCCGGGGCCTCAGTCCTTGTGTGGAGTCGGGGCCGGAACCTGAGGATTCCTCTCCAGTGTTGCCATGGATCTTGGGGTGCTTCTGAGTCTCCCCAGGGGAGTCAGGCCTCGTCTCGAGTGGGGGCATGCACGTGCGCTTTCCTCCCGAGCTGCAGCAGTAGTGTCACGCTTCCTGTCACGTGGATCAAGGGATCTGTGGCTTTCCCTCGAGGCTGTCCCTCGAGGCTTTCCCACGAGGCTTTCCCACAGGGCTGTGCCACGTGCCACCTTGGTGTGAGTCGATCCTCGGCGTGAAAGACGAGCCGGTGAAGGGAAAAGAGGTTCCTCTGGAATGGACTGAGACATCTGCGGGACTCTTGGAATGGTGGCACGACCCTGGAGTTCCTCTCGCCGTTCCTGTTGAGAGGGCCTCCTCTTGAGATGCGACGGGAACGCCGGGAACTCTTTCCCGACGAAGCAGGGAAAGGATCCCTCATCTCGAGCTACGAGGCGGAAACGGGGCTCCTCTGGATGTGGGCGGGACCCTCGTGATTCCTGTCGAGTGGAGACGGGTATGTCGGGGAACTTCTTGATTTGCACCAAGGGTGTGAAGGACCCTTTCGAAGTTCCAGAGTTGAGGTGTGATCAGCCTCGAGACGCCTCAGCGGAAATGGGCCTCATCTCGCCTGGAGGGGAGAACCTCCTGGATTTTCTCGAGTTGCGGCAGGTCTTCTCGAGTTACGACGGGGACCTCAGGGACCCGCTCTGGTGGCCTCAGGAAAGGCCAGTCCCCATGCGAGTTGCTAGGGGACCTCTCGGGATTCCTCTCCCGTCCATGCCGGGGCCTCAGTCCTTGTGTGGAGTCGGGGCCGGAACCTGAGGATTCCTCTCCAGTGTTGCCATGGATCTTGGGGTGCTTCTGAGTCTCCCCAGGGGAGTCAGGCCTCGTCTCGAGTGGGGGCATGCACGTGCGCTTTCCTCCCGAGCTGCAGCAGTAGTGTCACGCTTCCTGTCACGTGGATCAAGGGATCTGTGGCTTTCCCTCGTGGCTGTCCCTCGAGGCTTTCCCACGAGGCTTTCCCACAGGGCTGTGCCACGTGTCACCTTGGTGTGAGTCGATCCTCGGCGTGAAAGACGAGCCGGTGAAGGGAAAAGAGGTTCCTCTGGAATGGACTGAGACATCTGGTGGACTCTTGGAATGGTGGCACGACCCTGGAGTTCCTCTCGCCGTTCCTGTTGAGAGGGCCTCCTCTTGAGATGCGACGAGAACGCCGGGAACTCTTTCCCGACCAAGCAGGGAAAGGATCCCTCATCTCGAGCTACGAGGCGGAAACGGGGCTCCTCCGGATGTGGGCGGGACCCTCGTGATTCCTGTCGAGTGGAGACGGGTATGTCGGGGAACTTCTTGATTTGCACCAAGGGTGTGAAGGACCCTTTCGAAGTTCCAGAGGTGAGGTGTGATCAGCCTCGAGACGCCTCAGCGGAAATGGGCCTCATCTCGCCTGGAGGGGAGAACCTCCTGGATTTTCTCTAGTTGCGGCAGGTCTTCTCGAGTTTCGACGGGGACCTCAGGGACCCGCTCTGGTGGCCTCAGGAAAGGCCAGTCCCCATGCGAGTTGCTAGGGGACCTCTCGGGATTCCTCTCCCGTCCATGCCGGGGCCTCAGTCCTTGTGTGGAGTCGGGGCCGGAACCTGAGGATTCCTCTCCAGTGTTGCCATGGATCTTGGGGTGCTTCTGAGTCTCCCCAGGGGAGTCAGGCCTCGTCTCGAGTGGGGGCATGCACGTGCGCTTTCCTCCCGAGCTGCAGCAGTAGTGTCACGCTTCCTGTCACGTGGATCAAGGGATCTGTGGCTTTCCCTCGAGGCTGTCCCTCGAGGCTTTCCCACGAGGCTTTCCCACAGGGCTGTGCCACGTGTCACCTTGGTGTGAGTCGATCCTCGGCGTGAAAGACGAGCCGGTGAAGGGAAAAGAGGTTCCTCTGGAATGGACTGAGACATCTGGGGGACTCTTGGAATGGTGGCACGACCCTGGAGTTCCTCTCGCCGTTCCTGTTGAGAGGGCCTCCTCTTGAGATGCGACGGGAACGCCGGGAACTCTTTCCCGACGAAGCAGGGAAAGGATCCCTGATCTCGAGCTACGAGGCGGAAACGGGGCTCCTCTGGATGTGGGCGGGACCCTCGTGATTCCTCTCGAGTGGAGACGGGTATGTCGGGGAACTTCTTGATTTGCACCAAGGGTGTGAAGGACTCTTGCGAAGTTCCAGAGGTGAGGTGTGATCAGCCTCGAGACGCCTCAGCGGAAATGGGCCTCATCTCGCCTGGAGGGGAGAACCTCCTGGATTTTCTCGAGTTGCGGCAGGTCTTCTCGAGTTACGACGGGGACCTCAGGGACCCGCTCTGGTGGCCTCAGGAAAGGCCAGTCCCCATGCGAGTTGCTAGGGGACCTCTCGGGATTCCTCTCCCGTCCATGCCGGGGCCTCAGTCCTTGTGTGGAGTCGGGGCCGGAACCTGAGGATTCCTCTCCAGTGTTGCCATGGATCTTGGGGTGCTTCTGAGTCTCCCCAGGGGAGTCAGGCCTCGTCTCGAGTGGGGGCATGCACGTGCGCTTTCCTCCCGAGCTGCAGCAGTAGTGTCACGCTTCCTGTCACGTGGATCAAGGGATCTGTGGCTTTCCCTCGAGGCTGTCCCTCGAGGCTTTCCCACGAGGCTTTCCCACAGGGCTGTGCCACGTGCCACCTTGGTGGGAGTCGATCCTCGGCGTGACAGGCGAGCCGGTGAAGGGAAAAGAGGTTCCTCTGGAATGGACTGAGACATCTGCGGGACTCTTGGAATGGTGGCACGACCCTGGAGTTCCTCTCGCCGTTCCTGTTGAGAGGGCCTCCTCTTGAGATGCGACGGGAACGCCGGGAACTCTTTCCCGACGAAGCAGGGAAAGGATCCCTCATCTCGAGCTACGAGGCGGAAACGGGGCTCCTCTGGATGTGGGCGGGACCCTCGTGATTCCTCTCGAGTGGAGACGGGTATGTCGGGGAACTTCTTGATTTGCACCAAGGGTGTGAAGGACTCTTGCGAAGTTCCAGAGTTGAGGTGTGATCAGCCTCGAGACGCCTCAGCGGAAATGGGCCTCATCTCGCCTGGAGGGGAGAACCTCCTGGATTTTCTCGAGTTGCGGCAGGTCTTCTCGAGTTACGACGGGGACCTCAGGGACCCGCTCTGGTGGCCTCAGGAAAGGCCAGTCCCCATGCGAGTTGCTAGGGGACCTCTCGGGATTCCTCTCCCGTCCATGCCGGGGCCTCAGTCCTTGTGTGGAGTCGGGGCCGGAACCTGAGGATTCCTCTCCAGTGTTGCCATGGATCTTGGGGTGCTTCTGAGTCTCCCCAGGGGAGTCAGGCCTCGTCTCGAGTGGGGGCATGCACGTGCGCTTTCCTCCCGAGCTGCAGCAGTAGTGTCACGCTTCCTGTCACGTGGATCAAGGGATCTGTGGCTTTCCCTCGAGGCTGTCCCACGAGGCTTTCCCAAGATGCTTTCCCACAGGGCTGTGCCACGTGCCACCTTGGTGTGAGTCGATCCTCGGCGTGAAAGACGAGCCGGTGAAGGGAAAAGAGGTTCCCCTGGAATGGACTGAGACATCTGGGGGACTCTTGGAATGGTGGCACGACCCTGGAGTTCCTCTCGCCGTTCCTGTTGAGAGGGCCTCCTCTTGAGATGCGACGGGAACGCCGGGAACTCTTTCCCGACCAAGCAGGGAAAGGATCCCTCATCTCGAGCTACGAGGCGGAAACGGGGCTCCTCTGGATGTGGGCGGGACCCTCGTGATTCCTCTCGAGTGGAGACGGGTATGTCGGGGAACTTCTTGATTTGCACCAAGGGTGTGAAGGACCCTTTCGAAGTTCCAGAGGTGAGGTGTGATCAGCCTCGAGACGCCTCAGCGGAAATGGGCCTCATCTCGCCTGGAGGGGAGAACCTCCTGGATTTTCTCGAGTTGCGGCAGGTCTTCTCGAGTTACGACGGGGACCTCAGGGACCCGCTCTGGTGGCCTCAGGAAAGGCCAGTCCCCATGCGAGTTGCTAGGGGACCTCTCGGGATTCCTCTCCCGTCCATGCCGGGGCCTCAGTCCTTGTGTGGAGTCGGGGCCGGAACCTGAGGATTCCTCTCCAGTGTTGCCATGGATCTTGGGGTGCTTCTGAGTCTCCCCAGGGGAGTCAGGCCTCGTCTCGAGTGGGGGCATGCACGTGCGCTTTCCTCCCGAGCTGCAGCAGTAGTGTCACGCTTCCTGTCACGTGGATCAAGGGATCTGTGGCTTTCCCTCGAGGCTGTCCCTCGAGGCTTTCCCACGAGGCTTTCCCACAGGGCTGTGCCACGTGTCACCTTGGTGTGAGTCGATCCTCGGCGTGAAAGACGAGCCGGTGAAGGGAAAAGAGGTTCCTCTGGAATGGACTGAGACATCTGGGGGACTCTTGGAATGGTGGCACGACCCTGGAGTTCCTCTCGCCGTTCCTGTTGAGAGGGCCTCCTCTTGAGATGCGACGAGAACGCCGGGAACTCTTTCCCGACGAAGCAGGGACAGGATCCCTCATCTCGAGCTACGAGGCGGAAACGGGGCTCCTCTGGATGTGGGCGGGACCCTCGTGATTCCTGTCGAGTGGAGACGGGTATGTCGGGGAACTTCTTGATTTGCACCAAGGGTGTGAAGGACCCTTTCGAAGTTCCAGAGGTGAGGTGTGATCAGCCTCGAGACGCCTCAGCGGAAATGGGCCTCATCTCGCCTGGAGGGGAGAACCTCCTGGATTTTCTCGAGTTGCGGCAGGTCTTCTCGAGTTTCGACGGGGACCTAAGGGACCCGCTCTGGTGGCCTCAGAAAAGGCCAGTCCCCATGCGAGTTGCTAGGGGACCTCTCGGGATTCCTCTCCCGTCCATGCCGGGGCCTCAGTCCTTGTGTGGAGTCGGGGCCGGAACCTGAGGATTCCTCTCCAGTGTTGCCATGGATCTTGGGGTGCTTCTGAGTCTCCCCAGGGGAGTCAGGCCTCGTCTCGAGTGGGGGCATGCACGTGCACTTTCCTCCCGAGCTGCAGCAGTAGTGTCACTCTTCCTGTCACGTGGATCAAGGGATCTGTGGCTTTCCCTCGAGGCTGTCCCTCGAGGCTTTCCCACGAGGCTTTCCCACAGGGCTGTGCCACGTGTCACCTTGGTGTGAGTCGATCCTCGGCGTGAAAGACGAGCCGGTGAAGGGAAAAGAGGTTCCTCTGGAATGGACTGAGACATCTGGGGGACTCTTGGAATGGTGGCACGACCCTGGAGTTCCTCTCGCCGTTCCTGTTGAGAGGGCCTCCTCTTGAGATGCGACGGGAACGCCGGGAACTCTTTCCCGACGAAGCAGGGAAAGGATCCCTCATCTCGAGCTACGAGGCGGAAACGGGGCTCCTCTGGATGTGGGCGGGACCCTCGTGATTCCTCTCGAGTGGAGACGGGTATGTCGGGGAACTTCTTGATTTGCACCAAGGGTGTGAAGGACCCTTTCGAAGTTCCAGAGGGGAGGTGTGATCAGCCTCGAGACGCCTCAGCGGAAATGGGCCTCATCTCGCCTGGAGGGGAGAACCTCCTGGATTTTCTCGAGTTGCGGCAGGTCTTCTCGAGTTACGACGGGGACCTCAGGGACCCGCTCTGGTGGCCTCAGGAAAGGCCAGTCCCCATGCGAGTTGCTAGGGGACCTCTCGGGATTCCTCTCCCGTCCATGCCGGGGCCTCAGTCCTTGTGTGGAGTCGGGGCCGGAACGTGAGGTTTCCTCTCCAGTGTTGCCATGGATCTTGGGGTGCTTCTGAGTCTCCCCAGGGGAGTCAGGCCTCGTCTCGAATGGGGGCATGCACGTGCGCTTTCCTCCCGAGCTGCAGCAGTAGTGTCACGCTTCCTGTCACGTGGATCAAGGGATCTGTGGCTTTCCCTCGAGGCTGTCCCTCGAGGCTTTCCCACGAGGCTTTCCCACAGGGCTGTGCCACGTGCCACCTTGGTGGGAGTCGATCCTCGGCGTGAAAGACGAGCCGGTGAAGGGAAAAGAGGTTCCTCTGGAATGGACTGAGACATCTGGGGGACTCTTGGAATGGTGGCACGACCCTGGAGTTCCTCTCGCCGTTCCTGTTGAGAGGGCCTCCTCTTGAGATGCGACGGGAACGCCGGGAACTCTTTCCCGACGAAGCAGGGAAAGGATCCCTCATCTCGAGCTACGAGGCGGAAACGGGGCTCCTCTGGATGTGGGCGGGACCCTCGTGATTCCTCTCGATTGGAGACGGGTATGTCGGGGAACTTCTTGATTTGCACCAAGGGTGTGAAGGACTCTTGCGAAGTTCCAGAGGTGAGGTGTGATCAGCCTCGAGACGCCTCAGCGGAAATGGGCCTCATCTCGCCTGGAGGGGAGAACCTCCTGGATTTTCTCGAGTTGCGGCAGGTCTTCTCGAGTTACGACGGGGACCTCAGGGACCCGCTCTGGTGGCCTCAGGAAAGGCCAGTCCCCATGCGAGTTGCTAGGGGACCTCTCGGGATTCCTCTCCCGTCCATGCCGGGGCCTCAGTCCTTGTGTGGAGTCGGGGCCGGAACCTGAGGATTCCTCTCCAGTGTTGCCATGGATCTTGGGGTGCTTCTGAGTCTCCCCAGGGGAGTCAGGCCTCGTCTCGAGTGGGGGCATGCACGTGCGCTTTCCTCCCGAGCTGCAGCAGTAGTGTCACGCTTCCTGTCACGTGGATCAAGGGATCTGTGGCTTTCCCTCGAGGCTGTCCCTCGAGGCTTTCCCACGAGGCTTTCCCACAGGGCTGTGCCACGTGCCACCTTGGTGTGAGTCGATCCTCGGCGTGAAAGACGAGCCGGTGAAGGAAAAAGAGGTTCCCCTGGAATGGACTGAGACATCTGGGGGACTCTTGGAATGGTGGCACGACCCTGGAGTTCCTCTCGCCGTTCCTGTTGAGAGGGCCTTCGCTTGAGATGCGACGGGAACGCCGGGAACTCTTTCCCGACCAAGCAGGGAAAGGATCCCTCATCTCGAGCTACGAGGCGGAAACGGGGCTCCTCTGGATGTGGGCGGGACCCTCGTGATTCCTCTCGAGTGGAGACGGGTATGTCGGGGAACTTCTTGATTTGCACCAAGGGTGTGAAGGACCCTTTCGAAGTTCCAGAGGTGAGGTGTGATCAGCATCGAGACGCCTCAGCGGAAATGGGCCTCATCTCGCCTGGAGGGGAGAACCTCCTGGATTTTCTCGAGTTGCGGCAGGTCTTCTCGAGTTACGACGGGGACCTCAGGGACCCGCTCTGGTGGCCTCAGGAAAGGCCAGTCCCCATGCGAGTTGCTAGGGGACCTCTCGGGATTCCTCTCCCGTCCATGCCGGGGCCTCAGTCCTTGTGTGGAGTCGGGGCCGGAACCTGAGGATTCCTCTCCAGTGTTGCCATGGATCTTGGGGTGCTTCTGAGTCTCCCCAGGGGAGTCAGGCCTCGTCTCGAGTGGGGGCATGCACGTGCGCTTTCCTCCCGAGCTGCAGCAGTAGTGTCACGCTTCCTGTCACGTGGATCAAGGGATCTGTGGCTTTCCCTCGAGGCTGTCCCTCGAGGCTTTCCCACGAGGCTTTCCCACAGGGCTGTGCCACGTGCCACCTTGGTGTGAGTCGATCCTCGGCGTGAAAGACGAGCCGGTGAAGGGAAAAGAGGTTCCTCTGGAATGGACTGAGACATCTGGGGGACTCTTGGAATGGTGGCACGACCCTGGAGTTCCTCTCGCCGTTCCTGTTGAGAGGGCCTCCTCTTGAGATGCGACGGGAACGCCGGGAACTCTTTCCCGACCAAGCAGGGAAAGGATCCCTCATCTCGAGCTACGAGGCGGAAACGGGGCTCCTCTGGATGTGGGCGGGACACTCGTGATTCCTCTCGAGTGGAGACGGGTATGTCGGGGAACTTCTTGATTTGCACCAAGGGTGTGAAGGACTCTTGCGAAGTTCCAGAGGTGAGGTGTGATCAGCCTCGAGACGCCTCAGCGGAAATGGGCCTCATCTCGCCTGGAGGGGAGAACCTCCTGGATTTTCTCGAGTTGCGGCAGGTCTTCTCGAGTTACGACGGGGACCTCAGGGACCCGCTCTGGTGGCCTCAGGAAAGGCCAGTCCCCATGCGAGTTGCTAGGGGACCTCTCGGGATTCCTCTCCCGTCCATGCCGGGGCCTCAGTCCTTGTGTGGAGTCGGGGCCGGAACCTGAGGATTCCTCTCCAGTGTTGCCATGGATCTTGGGGTGCTGCTGAGTCTCCCCAGGGGAGTCAGGCCTCGTCTCGAGTGGGGGCATGCACGTGCGCTTTCCTCCCGAGCTGCAGCAGTAGTGTCACGCTTCCTGTCACGTGGATCAAGGGATCTGTGGCTTTCCCTCGAGGCTGTCCCTCGAGGCTTTCCCACGAGGCTTTCCCACAGGGCTGTGCCACGTGCCACCTTGGTGTGAGTCGATCCTCGGCGTGAAAGACGAGCCGGTGAAGGGAAAAGAGGTTCCTCTGGAATGGACTGAGACATCTGGGGGACTCTTGGAATGGTGGCACGACCCTGGAGTTCCTCTCGCCGTTCCTGTTGAGAGGGCCTCCTCTTGAGATGCGACGGGAACGCCGGGAACTCTTTCCCGACGAAGCAGGGAAAGGATCCCTCATCTCGAGCTACGAGGCGGAAACGGGGCTCCTCTGGATGTGGGCGGGACACTCGTGATTCCTCTCGAGTGGAGACGGGTATGTCGGGGAACTTCTTGATTTGCACCAAGGGTGTGAAGGACTCTTGCGAAGTTCCAGAGGTGAGGTGTGATCAGCCTCGAGACGCCTCAGCGGAAATGGGCCTCATCTCGCCTGGAGGGGAGAACCTCCTGGATTTTCTCGAGTTGCGGCAGGTCTTCTCGAGTTACGACGGGGACCTCAGGGACCCGCTCTGGTGGCCTCAGGAAAGGCCAGTCCCCATGCGAGTTGCTAGGGGACCTCTCGGGATTCCTCTCCCGTCCATGCCGGGGCCTCAGTCCTTGTGTGGAGTCGGGGCCGGAACCTGAGGATTCCTCTCCAGTGTTGCCATGGATCTTGGGGTGCTTCTGAGTCTCCCCAGGGGAGTCAGGCCTCGTCTCGAGTGGGGGCATGCACGTGCGCTTTCCTCCCGAGCTGCAGCAGTAGTGTCACGCTTCCTGTCACGTGGATCAAGGGATCTGTGGCTTTCCCTCGAGGCTGTCCCTCGAGGCTTTCCCACGAGGCTTTCCCACAGGGCTGTGCCACGTGCCACCTTGGTGGGAGTCGATCCTCGGCGTGACAGGCGAGCCGGTGAAGGGAAAAGAGGTTCCTCTGGAATGGACTGAGACATCTGCGGGACTCTTGGAATGGTGGCACGACCCTGGAGTTCCTCTCGACGTTCCTGTTGAGAGGGCCTCCTCTTGAGATGCGACGGGAACGCCGGGAACTCTTTCCCGACGAAGCAGGGAAAGGATCCCTCATCTCGAGCTACGAGGCGGAAACGGGGCTCCTCTGGATGTGGGCGGGACACTCGTGATTCCTCTCGAGTGGAGACGGGCATGTCGGGGAACTTCTTGATTTGCACCAAGGGTGTGAAGGACCCTTGCGAAGTTCCAGAGTTGAGGTGTGATCAGCCTCGAGACGCCTCAGCGGAAATGGGCCTCATCTCGCCTGGAGGGGAGAACCTCCTGGATTTTCTCGAGTTGCGGCAGGTCTTCTCGAGTTACGACGGGGACCTCAGGGACCCGCTCTGGTGGCCTCAGAAAAGGCCAGTCCCCATGCGAGTTGCTAGGGGACCTCTCGGGATTCCTCTCCCGTCCATGCCGGGGCCTCAGTCCTTGTGTGGAGTCGGGGCCGGAAAGTGAGGATTCCTCTCCAGTGTTGCCATGGATCTTGGGGTGCTGCTGAGTCTCCCCAGGGGAGTCAGGCCTCGTCTCGAGTGGGGGCATGCACGTGCGCTTTCCTCCCGAGCTGCAGCAGTAGTGTCACGCTTCCTGTCACGTGGATCAAGGGATCTGTGGCTTTCCCTCGAGGCTGTCCCTCGAGGCTTTCCCACGAGGCTTTCCCACAGGGCTGTGCCACGTGCCACCTTGGTGGGAGTCGATCCTCGGCGTGACAGGCGAGCCGGTGAAGGGAAAAGAGGTTCCTCTGGAATGGACTGAGACATCTGCGGGACTCTTGGAATGGTGGCACGACCCTGGAGTTCCTCTCGCCGTTCCTGTTGAGAGGGCCTCCTCTTGAGATGCGACGGGAACGCCGGGAACTCTTTCCCGACGAAGCAGGGAAAGGATCCCTCATCTCGAGCTACGAGGTGGAAACGGGGCTCCTCTGGATGTGGGCGGGACCCTCGTGATTCCTCTCGAGTGGAGACGGGTATGTCGGGGAACTTCTTGATTTGCACCAAGGGTGTGAAGGACTCTTGCGAAGTTCCAGAGGTGAGGTGTGATCAGCCTCGAGACGCCTCAGCGGAAATGGGCCTCATCTCGCCTGGAGGGGAGAACCTCCTGGATTTTCTCGAGTTGCGGCAGGTCTTCTCGAGTTACGACGGGGACCTCAGGGACCCGCTCTGGTGGCCTCAGGAAAGGCCAGTCCCCATGCGAGTTGCTAGGGGACCTCTCGGGATTCCTCTCCCGTCCATGCCGGGGCCTCAGTCCTTGTGTGGAGTCGGGGCCGGAACCTGAGGATTCCTCTCCAGTGTTGCCATGGATCTTGGGGTGCTGCTGAGTCTCCCCAGGGGAGTCAGGCCTCGTCTCGAGTGGGGGCATGCACGTGTGCTTTCCTCCCGAGCTGCAGCAGTAGTGTCACGCTTCCTGTCACGTGGATCAAGGGATCTGTGGCTTTCCCTCGAGGCTGTCCCTCGAGGCTTTCCCACGAGGCTTTCCCACAGGGCTGTGCCACGTGCCACCTTGGTGGGAGTCGATCCTCGGCGTGACAGGCGAGCCGGTGAAGGGAAAAGAGGTTCCTCTGGAATGGACTGAGACATCTGCGGGACTCTTGGAATGGTGGCACGACCCTGGAGTTCCTCTCGCCGTTCCTGTTGAGAGGGCCTCCTCTTGAGATGCGACGGGAACGCCGGGAACTCTTTCCCGACGAAGCAGGGAAAGGATCCCTCATCTCGAGCTACGAGGCGGAAACGGGGCTCCTCTGGATGTGGGCGGGACCCTCGTGATTCCTCTCGAGTGGAGACGGGTATGTCGGGGAACTTCTTGATTTGCACCAAGGGTGTGAAGGACTCTTGCGAAGTTCCAGAGTTGAGGTGTGATCAGCCTCGAGACGCCTCAGCGGAAATGGGCCTCATCTCGCCTGGAGGGGAGAACCTCCTGGATTTTCTCGAGTTGCGGCAGGTCTTCTCGAGTTACGACGGGGACCTCAGGGACCCGCTCTGGTGGCCTCAGGAAAGGCCAGTCCCCATGCGAGTTGCTAGGGGACCTCTCGGGATTCCTCTCCCGTCCATGCCGGGGCCTCAGTCCTTGTGTGGAGTCGGGGCCGGAACCTGAGGATTCCTCTCCAGTGTTGCCATGGATCTTGGGGTGCTTCTGAGTCTCCCCAGGGGAGTCAGGCCTCGTCTCGAGTGGGGGCATGCACGTGCGCTTTCCTCCCGAGCTGCAGCAGTAGTGTCACGCTTCCTGTCACGTGGATCAAGGGATCTGTGGCTTTCCCTCGAGGCTGTCCCACGAGGCTTTCCCAAGATGCTTTCCCACAGGGCTGTGCCACGTGCCACCTTGGTGGGAGTCGATCCTCGGCGTGAAAGACGAGCCGGTGAAGGGAAAAGAGGTTCCCCTGGAATGGACTGAGACATCTGGGGGACTCTTGGAATGGTGGCACGACCCTGGAGTTCCTCTCGCCGTTCCTGTTGAGAGGGCCTCCTCTTGAGATGCGACGGGAACGCCGGGAACTCTTTCCCGACGAAGCAGGGAAAGGATCCCTCATCTCGAGCTACGAGGCGGAAACGGGGCTCCTCTGGATGTGGGCGGGACCCTCGTGATTCCTCTCGAGTGGAGACGGGTATGTCGGGGAACTTCTTGATTTGCATCAAGGGTGTGAAGGAGCCTTTCGAAGTTCCAGAGGTGAGGTGTGATCCGCCTCGAGACACCTCAGCGGAAATGGGCCTCATCTCGCCTGGAGGGGAGAACCTCCTGGATTTTCTCGCGTTGCGGCAGGTCTTCTCGAGTTACGACGGGGACCTCAGGGACCCGCTCTGGTGGCCTCAGGAAAGGCCAGTCCCCATGCGAGTTGCTAGGGGACCTCTCGGGATTCCACTCCCGTCCATGCCGGGGCCTCAGTCCTTGTGTGGAGTCTGGGCCGTAACCTGAGGATTCCTCTCCAGTGTTGCCATGGATCTTGGGGTGCTTCTGAGTCTCCCCAGGGGAGTCAGGCCTCGTCTCGAGTGGGGGCATGCACGTGCGCTTTCCTCCCGAGCTGCAGCAGTAGTGTCACGCTTCCTGTCACGTGGATCAAGGGATCTGTGGCTTTCCCTCGAGGCTGTCCCTCGAGGCTTTCCCAAGATGCTTTCCCACAGGGCTGTGCCACGTGCCACCTTGGTGTGAGTCGATCCTCGGCGTGAAAGACGAGCCGGTGAAGGGAAAAGAGGTTCCTCTGGAATGGACTGAGACATCTGGGGGACTCTTGGAATGGTGGCACGACCCTGGAGTTCCTCTCGCCGTTCCTGTTGAGAGGGCCTCCTCTTGAGATGCGACGGGAACGCCGGGAACTCTTTCCCGACGAAGCAGGGAAAGGATCCCTCATCTCGAGCTACGAGGCGGAAACGGGGCTCCTCTGGATGTGGGCGGGACCCTCGTGATTCCTCTCAAGTGGAGACGGGTATGTCGGGGAACTTCTTGATTTGCATCAAGGGTGTGAAGGACTCTTGCGAAGTTCCAGAGGTGAGGTGTGATCCGCCTCGAGACACCTCAGCGGAAATGGGCCTCATCTCGACTGGAGGGGAGAACCTCCTGGATTTTCTCGAGTTGCGGCAGGTCTTCTCGAGTTACGACGGGGACCTCAGGGACCCGCTCTGGTGGCCTCAGGAAAGGCCAGTCCCCATGCGAGTTGCTAGGGGACCTCTCGGGATTCCTCTCCCGTCCATGCCGGGGCCTCAGTCCTTGTGTGGAGTCTGGGCCGGAACCTGAGGATTCCTCTCCAGTGTTGCCATGGATCTTGGGGTGCTTCTGAGTCTCCCCAGGGGAGTCAGGCCTCGTCTCGAGTGGGGGCATGCACGTGCGCTTTCCTCCCGAGCTGCAGCAGTAGTGTCACGCTTCCTGTCACGTGGATCAAGGGATCTGTGGCTTTCCCTCGAGGCTGTCCCTCGAGGCTTTCCCAAGATGTTTCCCACAGGGCTGTGCCACGTGCCACCTTGGTGTGAGTCGATCCTCGGCGTGAAAGACGAGCCGGTGAAGGGAAAAGAGGTTCCTCTGGAATGGACTGAGACATCTGGGGGACTCTTGGAATGGTGGCACGACCCTGGAGTTCCTCTCTCCGTACCTGTTGAGAGGGCCTCCTCTTGAGATGCGACGGGAACGCCGGGAACTCTTTCCCGACGAAGCAGGGAAAGGATCCCTCATCTCGAGCTACGAGGCGGAAACGGGGCTCCTCTGGATGTGGGCGGGACCCTCGTGATTCCTCTCGAGTGGAGACGGGTATGTCGGGGAACTTCTTGATTTGCACCAAGGGTGTGAAGGACCCTTGCGAAGTTCCAGAGGTGAGGTGTGATCAGCCTCGAGACGCCTCAGCGGAAATGGGCCTCATCTCGCCTGGAGGGGAGAACCTCCTGGATTTTCTCGAGTTGCGGCAGGTCTTCTCGAGTTACGACGGGGACCTCAGGGACCCGCTCTGGTGGCCTCAGGAAAGGCCAGTCCCCATGCGAGTTGCTAGGGGACCTCTCGGGATTCCTCTCCCGTCCATGCCGGGGCCTCAGTCCTTGTGTGGAGTCGGGGCCGGAACCTGAGGATTCCTCTCCAGTGTTGCCATGGATCTTGGGGTGCTTCTGAGTCTCCCCAGGGGAGTCAGGCCTCGTCTCGAGTGGGGGCATGCACGTGCGCTTTCCTCCCGAGCTGCAGCAGTAGTGTCACGCTTCCTGTCACGTGGATCAAGGGATCTGTGGCTTTCCCTCGAGGCTGTCCCTCGAGGCTTTCCCAAGATGCTTTCCCACAGGGCTGTGCCACGTGCCACCTTGGTGTGAGTCGATCCTCGGCGTGAAAGACGAGCCGGTGAAGGGAAAAGAGGTTCCCCTGGAATGGACTGAGACATCTGGGGGACTCTTGGAATGGTGGCACGACCCTGGAGTTCCTCTCTCCGTACCTGTTGAGAGGGCCTTCTCTTGAGATGCGACGGGAACGCCGGGAACTCTTTCCCGACGAAGCAGGGAAAGGATCCCTCATCTCGAGCTACGAGGCGGAAACGGGGCTCCTCTGGATGTGGGCGGGACCCTCGTGATTCCTCTCGAGTGGAGACGGGTATGTCGGGGAACTTCTTGATTTGCACCAAGGGTGTGAAGGACCCTTTCGAAGTTCCAGAGGTGAGGTGTGATCAGCCTCGAGACGCCTCAGCGGAAATGGGCCTCATCTCGCCTGGAGGGGAGAACCTCCTGGATTTTCTCGAGTTGCGGCAGGTCTTCTCGAGTTACGAAGGGGACCTGAGGGACCCGCTCTGGTGGCCTCAGGAAAGGCCAGTCCCCATGCGAGTTGCTAGGGGACCTCTCGGGATTCCTCTCCCGTCCATGCCGGGGCCTCAGTCCTTGTGTGGAGTCGGGGCCGGAACGTGAGGATTCCTCTCCAGTGTTGCCATGGATCTTGGGGTGCTTCTGAGTCTCCCCAGGGGAGTCAGGCCTCGTCTCGAGTGGGGGCACGCACGTGCGCTTTCCTCCCGAGCTGCAGCTGTAGTGTCACGCTTTCTGTCACGTGGATCAAGGGATCTGTGGCTTTCCCTCGAGGCTGTCCCTCGAGGCTTTCCCACGAGGCTTTCCCAGAGGGCTGTGCCACGTGCCACTTTGGTGTGAGTCGATCCTCGGCGTGAAAGACGAGCCAGTGAAGGGAAAAGAGGTTCCTCTGGAAAGGACTGAGACATCTGGGGGACTCTTGGAATGGTGGCACGACCCTGGAGTTCCTCTCGCCGTTCCTGTTGAGAGGGCCTCCTCTTGAGATGCGACGGGAACGCCGGGAACTCTTTCCCGACGAAGCAGGGAAAGGATCCCTCATCTCGAGCTACGAGGCGGAAACGGGGCTCCTCTGGATGTGGGCGGGACCCTCGTGATTCCTCTCGAGTGGAGACGGGTATGTCGGGGAACTTCTTGATTTGCAGCAAGGGTGTGAAGGAGCCTTTCGAAGTTCCAGAGGTGAGGTGTGATCCGCCTCGAGACACCTCAGCGGAAATGGGCCTCATCTCGCCTGGAGGGGAGAACCTCCTGGATTTTCTCGAGTTGCGGCAGGTCTTCTCGAGTTACGACGGGGACCTCAGGGACCCGCTCTGGTGGCCTCAGGAAAGGCCAGTCCCCATGCGAGTTGCTAGGGGACCTCTCGGGATTCCTCTCCCGTCCATGCCGGGGCCTCAGTCCTTGTGTGGAGTCGGGGCCGGAACCTGAGGATTCCTCTCCAGTGTTGCCATGGATCTTGGGGTGCTTCTGAGTCTCCCCAGGGGAGTCAGGCCTCGTCTCGAGTGGGGCCATGCACGTGCGCTTTCCTCCCGAGCTGCAGCAGTAGTGTCACGCTTCCTGTCACGTGGATCAAGGGATCTGTGGCTTTCCCTCGAGGCTGTCCCTCGAGGCTTGCCCACGAGGCTTTCCCACAGGGCTGTGCCACGTGCCACCTTGGTGTGAGTCGATCCTCGGCGTGAAAGACGAGCCGGTGAAGGGAAAAGAGGTTCCTCTGGAATGGACTGAGACATCTGGGGGACTCTTGGAATGGTGGCACGACCCTGGAGTTCCTCTCGCCGTTCCTGTTGAGAGGGCCTCCTCTTGAGATGCGACGGGAACGCCGGGAACTCTTTCCCGACCAAGCAGGGAAAGGATCCCTCATCTCGAGCTACGAGGCGGAAACGGGGCTCCTCTGGATGTGGGCGGGACCCTCGTGATTCCTCTCGAGTGGAGACGGGTATGTCGGGGATCTTCTTGATTTGCACCAAGGGTGTGAAGGACTCTTGCGAAGTTCCAGAGGTGAGGTGTGATCAGCCTCGAGACGCCTCAGCGGAAATGGGCCTCATCTCGCCTGGAGGGGAGAACCTCCTGGATTTTCTCGAGTTGCGGCAGGTCTTCTCGAGTTACGACGGGGACCTCAGGGACCCGCTCTGGTGGCCTCAGGAAAGGCCAGTCCCCATGCGAGTTGCTAGGGGACCTCTCGGGATTCCTCTCCCGTCCATGCCGGGGCCTCAGTCCTTGTGTGGAGTCGGGGCCGGAACCTGAGGATTCCTCTCCAGTGTTGCCATGGATCTTGGGGTGCTTCTGAGTCTCCCCAGGGGAGTCAGGCCTCGTCTCGAGTGGGGGCATGCACGTGCGCTTTCCTCCCGAGCTGCAGCAGTAGTGTCACGCTTCCTGTCACGTGGATCAAGGGATCTGTGGCTTTCCCTCGAGGCTGTCCCTCGAGGCTTTCCCACGAGGCTTTCCCACAGGGCTGTGCCACGTGCCACCTTGGTGGGAGTCGATCCTCTGCGTGACAGGCGAGCCGGTGAAGGGAAAAGAGGTTCCTCTGGAATGGACTGAGACATCTGGGGGACTCTTGGAATGGTGGCACGACCCTGGAGTTCCTCTCGCCGTTCCTGTTGAGAGGGCCTCCTCTTGAGATGCGACGGGAACGCCGGGAACTCTTTCCCGACGAAGCAGGGAAAGGATCCCTCATCTCGAGCTACGAGGCGGAAACGGGGCTCCTCTGGATGTGGGCGGGACCCTCGTGATTCCTCTCGAATGGAGACGGGTATGTCGGGGAACTTCTTGATTTGCACCAAGGGTGTGAAGGACCCTTTCGAAGTTCCAGAGGTGAGGTGTGATCAGCCTCGAGACGCCTCAGCGGAAATGGGCCTCATCTCGCCTGGAGGGGAGAACCTCCTGGATTTTCTCGAGTTGCGGCAGGTCTTCTCGAGTTACGACGGGGACCTCAGGGACCCGCTCTGGTGGCCTCAGGAAAGGCCAGTCCCCATGCGAGTTGCTAGGGGACCTCTCGGGATTCCTCTCCCGTCCATGCCGGGGCCTCAGTCCTTGTGTGGAGTCGGGGCCGGAACGTGAGGTTTCCTCTCCAGTGTTGCCATGGATCTTGGGGTGCTTCTGAGTCTCCCCAGGGGAGTCAGTCCTCGTCTCGAATGGGGGCATGCACGTGCGCTTTCCTCCCGAGCTGCAGCAGTAGTGTCACGCTTCCTGTCACGTGGATCAAGGGATCTGTGGCTTTCCCTCGAGGCTGTCCCTCGAGGCTTTCCCACGAGGCTTTCCCACAGGGCTGTGCCACGTGCCACCTTGGTGTGAGTCGATCCTCGGCGTGAAAGACGAGCCGGTGAAGGGAAAAGAGGTTCCTCTGGAATGGACTGAGACATCTGGGGGACTCTTGGAATGGTGGCACGACCCTGGAGTTCCTCTCGCCGTTCCTGTTGAGAGGGCCTCCTCTTGAGATGCGACGGGAACGCCGGGAACTCTTTCCCGACGAAGCAGGGAAAGGATCCCTCATCTCGAGCTACGAGGCGGAAACGGGGCTCCTCTGGATGTGGGCGGGACCCTCGTGATTCCTCTCGAGTGGAGACGGGTATGTCGGGGAACTTCTTGATTTGCACCAAGGGTGTGAAGGACTCTTGCGAAGTTCCAGAGGTGAGGTGTGATCAGCCTCGAGACGCCTCAGCGGAAATGGGCCTCATCTCGCCTGGAGGGGAGAACCTCCTGGATTTTCTCGAGTTGCGGCAGGTCTTCTCGAGTTACGACGGGGACCTCAGGGACCCGCTCTGGTGGCCTCAGGAAAGGCCAGTCCCCATGCGAGTTGCTAGGGGACCTCTCGGGATTCCTCTCCCGTCCATGCCGGGGCCTCAGTCCTTGTGTGGAGTCGGGGCCGGAACCTGAGGATTCCTCTCCAGTGTTGCCATGGATCTTGGGGTGCTTCTGAGTCTCCCCAGGGGAGTCAGGCCTCGTCTCGAGTGGGGCCATGCACGTGCGCTTTCCTCCCGAGCTGCAGCAGTAGTGTCACGCTTCCTGTCACGTGGATCAAGGGATCTGTGGCTTTCCCTCGAGGCTGTCCCTCGAGGCTTTCCCACGAGGCTTTCCCACAGGGCTGTGCCACGTGCCACCTTGGTGTGAGTCGATCCTCGGCGTGAAAGACGAGCCGGTGAAGGAAAAAGAGGTTCCCCTGGAATGGACTGAGACATCTGGGGGACTCTTGGAATGGTGGCACGACCCTGGAGTTCCTCTCGCCGTTCCTGTTGAGAGGGCCTTCGCTTGAGATGCGACGGGAACGCCGGGAACTCTTTCCCGACCAAGCAGGGAAAGGATCCCTCATCTCGAGCTACGAGGCGGAAACGGGGCTCCTCTGGATGTGGGCGGGACCCTCGTGATTCCTGTCGAGTGGAGACGGGTATGTCGGGGAACTTCTTGATTTGCACCAAGGGTGTGAAGGACCCTTTCGAAGTTCCAGAGGTGAGGTGTGATCAGCCTCGAGACGCCTCAGCGGAAATGGGCCTCATCTCGCCTGGAGGGGAGAACCTCCTGGATTTTCTCGAGTTGCGGCAGGTCTTCTCGAGTTTCGACGGGGACCTCAGGGACCCGCTCTGGTGGCCTCAGAAAAGGTCAGTCCCCATGCGAGTTGCTAGGGGACCTCTCGGGATTCCTCTCCCGTCCATGCCGGGGCCTCAGTCCTTGTGTGGAGTCGGGGCCGGAACCTGAGGATTCCTCTCCAGTGTTGCCATGGATCTTGGGGTGCTTCTGAGTCTCCCCAGGGGAGTCAGGCCTCGTCTCGAGTGGGGGCATGCACGTGCGCTTTCCTCCCGAGCTGCAGCAGTAGTGTCACGCTTCCTGTCACGTGGATAAAGGGATCTGTGGCTTTCCCT
Source organism: Budorcas taxicolor (assembly GCF_023091745.1). Taxonomy (NCBI): domain Eukaryota; kingdom Metazoa; phylum Chordata; class Mammalia; order Artiodactyla; family Bovidae; genus Budorcas; species Budorcas taxicolor. The sequence continues at coordinate 202,123 of NW_026291780.1, forward strand.
CGAGGCTGTCCCTCGAGGCTTTCCCACGAGGCTTTCCCACAGGGCTGTGCCACGTGCCACCTTGGTGTGAGTCGATCCTCGGCGTGAAAGACGAGCCGGTGAAGGGAAAAGAGGTTCCTCTGGAATGGACTGAGACATCTGGGGGACTCTTGGAATGGTGGCACGACCCTGGAGTTCCTCTCGCCGTTCCTGTTGAGAGGGCCTCCTCTTGAGATGCGACGGGAACGCCGGGAACTCTTTCCCGACGAAGCAGGGAAAGGATCCCTCATCTCGAGCTACGAGGCGGAAACGGGGCTCCTCTGGATGTGGGCGGGACCCTCGTGATTCCTCTCGAGTGGAGACGGGTATGTCGGGGAACTTCTTGATTTGCACCAAGGGTGTGAAGGACTCTTGCGAAGTTCCAGAGGTGAGGTGTGATCAGCCTCGAGACGCCTCAGCGGAAATGGGCCTCATCTCGCCTGGAGGGGAGAACCTCCTGGATTTTCTCGAGTTGCGGCAGGTCTTCTCGAGTTACGACGGGGACCTCAGGGACCCGCTCTGGTGGCCTCAGGAAAGGCCAGTCCCCATGCGAGTTGCTAGGGGACCTCTCGGGATTCCTCTCCCGTCCATGCCGGGGCCTCAGTCCTTGTGTGGAGTCGGGGCCGGAACCTGAGGATTCCTCTCCAGTGTTGCCATGGATCTTGGGGTGCTTCTGAGTCTCCCCAGGGGAGTCAGGCCTCGTCTCGAGTGGGGGCATGCACGTGCGCTTTCCTCCCGAGCTGCAGCAGTAGTGTCACGCTTCCTGTCACGTGGATCAAGGGATCTGTGGCTTTCCCTCGAGGCTGTCCCTCGAGGCTTTCCCACGAGGCTTTCCCACAGGGCTGTGCCACGTGCCACCTTGGTGGGAGTCGATCCTCTGCGTGACAGGCGAGCCGGTGAAGGGAAAAGAGGTTCCTCTGGAATGGACTGAGACATCTGGGGGACTCTTGGAATGGTGGCACGACCCTGGAGTTCCTCTCGCCGTTCCTGTTGAGAGGGCCTCCTCTTGAGATGCGACGGGAACGCCGGGAACTCTTTCCCGACGAAGCAGGGAAAGGATCCCTCATCTCGAGCTACGAGGCGGAAACGGGGCTCCTCTGGATGTGGGCGGGACCCTCGTGATTCCTCTCGAATGGAGACGGGTATGTCGGGGAACTTCTTGATTTGCACCAAGGGTGTGAAGGACCCTTTCGAAGTTCCAGAGGTGAGGTGTGATCAGCCTCGAGACGCCTCAGCGGAAATGGGCCTCATCTCGCCTGGAGGGGAGAACCTCCTGGATTTTCTCGAGTTGCTGCAGGTCTTCTCGAGTTACGACGGGGACCTCAGGGACCCGCTCTGGTGGCCTCAGGAAAGGCCAGTCCCCATGCGAGTTGCTAGGGGACCTCTCGGGATTCCTCTCCCGTCCATGCCGGGGCCTCAGTCCTTGTGTGGAGTCGGGGCCGGAACCTGAGGATTCCTCTCCAGTGTTGCCATGGATCTTGGGGTGCTTCTGAGTCTCCCCAGGGGAGTCAGGCCTCGTCTCGAGTGGGGGCATGCACGTGCGCTTTCCTCCCGAGCTGCAGCAGTAGTGTCACGCTTCCTGTCACGTGGATCAAGGGATCTGTGGCTTTCCCTCGAGGCTGTCCCTCGAGGCTTTCCCAAGATGCTTTCCCACAGGGCTGTGCCACGTGCCACCTTGGTGTGAGTCGATCCTCGGCGTGAAAGACGAGCCGGTGAAGGGAAAAGAGGTTCCCCTGGAATGGACTGAGACATCTGGGGGACTCTTGGAATGGTGGCACGACCCTGGAGTTCCTCTCTCCGTTCCTGTTGAGAGGGCCTTCTCTTGAGATGCGACGGGAACGCCGGGAACTCTTTCCCGACGAAGCAGGGAAAGGATCCCTCATCTCGAGCTACGAGGCGGAAACGGGGCTCCTCTGGATGTGGGCGGGACCCTCGTGATTCCTCTCGAGTGGAGACGGGTATGTCGGGGAACTTCTTGATTTGCACCAAGGGTGTGAAGGACCCTTTCGAAGTTCCAGAGGTGAGGTGTGATCAGCCTCGAGACGCCTCAGCGGAAATGGGCCTCATCTCGCCTGGAGGGGAGAACCTCCTGGATTTTCTCGAGTTGCGGCAGGTCTTCTCGAGTTACGAAGGGGACCTGAGGGACCCGCTCTGGTGGCCTCAGGAAAGGCCAGTCCCCATGCGAGTTGCTAGGGGACCTCTCGGGATTCCTCTCCCGTCCATGCCGGGGCCTCAGTCCTTGTGTGGAGTCAGGGCCGGAACCTGAGGATTCCTCTCCAGTGTTGCCATGGATCTTGGGGTGCTTCTGAGTCTCCCCAGGGGAGTCAGTCCTCGTCTCGAGTGGGGGCATGCACGTGCGCTTTCCTCCCGAGCTGCAGCTGTAGTGTCACGCTTTCTGTCACGTGGATCAAGGGATCTGTGGCTTTCCCTCGAGGCTGTCCCTCGAGGCTTTCCAATGAGGCTTTCCCAGAGGGCTGTGCCACGTGCCACTTTGGTGTGAGTCGATCCTCGGCGTGAAAGACGAGCCAGTGAAGGGAAAAGAGGTTCCTCTGGAAAGGACTGAGATATCTGGGGGACTCTTGGAATGGTGGCACGACCCTGGAGTTCCTCTCGCCGTTCCTGTTGAGAGGGCCTCCTCTTGAGATGCGACGGGAACGCCGGGAACTCTTTCCCGACGAAGCAGGGACAGGATCCCTCATCTCGAGCTACGAGGCGGAAACGGGGCACCTCTGGATGTGGGCGGGACCCTCGTGATTCCTGTCGAGTGGAGACGGGTATGTCGGGGAACTTCTTGATTTGCACCAAGGGTGTGAAGGACCCTTTCGAAGTTCCAGAGGTGAGGTGTGATCAGCCTCGAGACGCCTCAGCGGAAATGGGCCTCATCTCGCCTGGAGGGGAGAACCTCCTGGATTTTCTCGAGTTGCGGCAGGTCTTCTCGAGTTACGACGGGGACCTCAGGGACCCGCTCTGGTGGCCTCAGAAAAGGCCAGTCCCCATGCGAGTTGCTAGGGGACCTCTCGGGATTCCTCTCCCGTCCATGCCGGGGCCTCAGTCCTTGTGTGGAGTCGGGGCCGGAACCTGAGGATTCCTCTCCAGTGTTGCCATGGATCTTGGGGTGCTTCTGAGTCTCCCCAGGGGAGTCAGGCCTCGTCTCGAGTGGGGGCATGCACGTGCGCTTTCCTCCCGAGCTGCAGCAGTAGTGTCACGCTTCCTGTCACGTGGATCAAGGGATCTGTGGCTTTCCCTCGAGGCTGTCCCTCGAGGCTTTCCCACGAGGCTTTCCCACAGGGCTGTGCCACGTGCCACCTTGGTGTGAGTCGATCCTCGGCGTGAAAGACGAGCCGGTGAAGGGAAAAGAGGTTCCCCTGGAATGGACTGAGACATCTGGGGGACTCTTGGAATGGTGGCACGACCCTGGAGTTCCTCTCGCCGTTCCTGTTGAGAGGGCCTTCTCTTGAGATGCGACGGGAACGCCGGGAACTCTTTCCCGACGAAGCAGGGAAAGGATCCCTCATCTCGAGCTACCAGGCGGAAACGGGGCTCCTCTGGAGGTGGGCGGGACCCTCGTGATTCCTCTCGAGTGGAGACGGGTATGTCGGGGAACTTCTTGATTTGCACCAAGGGTGTGAAGGACCCTTTCGAAGTTCCAGAGGTGAGGTGTGATCAGCCTCGAGACGCCTCAGCGGAAATGGGCCTCATCTCGCCTGGAGGGGAGAACCTCCTGGATTTTCTCGAGTTGCGGCAGGTCTTCTCGCGTTACGACGGGGACCTCAGGGACCCGCTCTGGTGGCCTCAGGAAAGGCCAGTCCCCATGCGAGTTGCTAGGGGACCTCTCGGGATTCCTCTCCCGTCCATGCCGGGGCCTCAGTCCTTGTGTGGAGTCGGGTCCGGAACCTGAGGATTCCTCTCCAGTGTTGCCATGGATCTTGGGGTGCTTCTGAGTCTCCCCAGGGGAGTCAGGCCTCGTCTCGAGTGGGGGCATGCACGTGCGCTTTCCTCCCGAGCTGCAGCAGTAGTGTCACGCTTCCTGTCACGTGGATCAAGGGATCTGTGGCTTTCCCTCGAGGCTGTCCCTCGAGGCTTTCCCAAGATGCTTTCCCACAGGGCTGTGCCACGTGCCACCTTGGTGTGAGTCGATCCTCGGCGTGAAAGACGAGCCGGTGAAGGGAAAAGAGGTTCCCCTGGAATGGACTGAGACATCTGGGGGACTCTTGGAATGGTGGCACGACCCTGGAGTTCCTCTCTCCGTTCCTGTTGAGAGGGCCTTCTCTTGAGATGCGACGGGAACGCCGGGAACTCTTTGCCGACCAAGCAGGGAAAGGATCCCTCATCTCGAGCTACAAGGCGGAAACGGGGCTCCTCTGGATGTGGGCGGGACCCTCGTGATTCCTCTCGAGTGGAGACGGGTATGTCGGGGAACTTCTTGATTTGCACCAAGGGTGTGAAGGACCCTTTCGAAGTTCCAGAGGGGAGGTGTGATCAGCCTCGAGACGCCTCAGCGGAAATGGGCCTCATCTCGCCTGGAGGGGAGAACCTCCTGGATTTTCTCGAGTTGCGGCAGGTCTTCTCGCGTTACGACGGGGACCTCAGGGACCCGCTCTGGTGGCCTCAGGAAAGGCCAGTCCCCATGCGAGTTGCTAGGGGACCTCTCGGGATTCCTCTCCCGTCCATGCCAGGGCCTCAGTCCTTGTGTGGAGTCGGGTCCGGAACCTGAGGATTCCTCTCCAGTGTTGCCATGGATCTTGGGGGGCTTCTGAGTCTCCCCAGGGGAGTCAGGCCTCGTCTCGAGTGGGGGCATGCACGTGCGCTTTCCTCCCGAGCTGCAGCAGTAGTGTCACGCTTCCTGTCACGTGGATCAAGGGATCTGTGGCTTTCCCTCGAGGCTGTCCCTCGAGGCTTTCCCAAGATGCTTTCCCACAGGGCTGTGCCACGTGCCACCTTGGTGTGAGTCGATCCTCGGCGTGAAAGACGAGCCGGTGAAGGGAAAAGAGGTTCCCCTGGAATGGACTGAGACATCTGGGGGACTCTTGGAATGGTGGCACGACCCTGGAGTTCCTCTCGCCGTTCCTGTTGAGAGGGCCTTCTCTTGAGATGCGACGGGAACGCCGGGAACTCTTTCCCGACCAAGCAGGGAAAGGATCCCTCATCTCGAGCTACGAGGCGGAAACGGGGCTCCTCTGGATGTGGGCGGGACCCTCGTGATTCCTCTCGAGTGGAGACGGGTATGTCGGGGAACTTCTTGATTTGCACCAAGGGTGTGAAGGACCCTTTCGAAGTTCCAGAGGTGAGGTGTGATCAGCCTCGAGACGCCTCAGCGGAAATGGGCCTCATCTCGCCTGGAGGGGAGAACCTCCTGGATTTTCTCGAGTTGCGGCAGGTCTTATCGAGTTACGACGGGGACCTCAGGGACCCGCTCTGGTGGCCTCAGGAAAGGCCAGTCCCCATGCGAGTTGCTAGGGGACCTCTCGGGATTCCTCTCCCGTCCATGCCGGGGCCTCAGTCCTTGTGTGGAGTCGGGGCCGGAACCTGAGGATTCCTCTCCAGTGTTGCCATGGATCTTGGGGTGCTTCTGAGTCTCCCCAGGGGAGTCAGGCCTCGTCTCGAGTGGGGGCATGCACGTGCGATTTCCTCCCGAGCTGCAGCAGTAGTGTCACGCTTCCTGTCACGTGGATCAAGGGATCTGTGGCTTTCCCTCGAGGCTGTCCCTCGAGGCTTTCCCACGAGGCTTTCCCACAGGGCTGTGCCACGTGCCACCTTGGTGTCAGTCGATCCTCGGCGTGAAAGACGAGCCGGTGAAGGGAAAAGAGGTTCCTCTGGAATGGACTGAGACATCTGGGGGACTCTTGGAATGGTGGCACGACCCTGGAGTTCCTCTCGCCGTTCCTGTTGAGAGGGCCTCCTCTTGAGATGCGACGGGAACGCCGGGAACTCTTTCCCGACGAAGCAGGGAAAGGATCCCTCATCTCGAGCTACGAGGCGGAAACGGGGCTCCTCTGGATGTGGGCGGGACCCTCGTGATTCCTCTCGAGTGGAGACGGGTATGTCGGGGAACTTCTTGATTTGCACCAAGGGTGTGAAGGACTCTTGCGAAGTTCCAGAGGTGAGGTGTGATCAGCCTCGAGACGCCTCAGCGGAAATGGGCCTCATCTCGCCTGGAGGGGAGAACCTCCTGGATTTTCTCGAGTTGCGGCAGGTCTTCTCGCGTTACGACGGGGACCTCAGGGACCCGCTCTGGTGGCCTCAGGAAAGGCCAGTCCCCATGCGAGTTGCTAGGGGACCTCTCGGGATTCCTCTCCCGTCCATGCCGGGGCCTCAGTCCTTGTGTGGAGTCGGGGCCGGAACCTGAGGATTCCTCTCCTGTGTTACCATGGATCTTGGGGTGCTTCTGAGTCTCCCCAGGGGAGTCAGGCCTCGTCTCGAGTGGGGGCATGCACGTGCGCTTTCCTCCCGAGCTGCAGCTGTGGTGTCACCCTTCCTGTCACGTGGATCAAGGGATCTGTGGCTTTCCCTCGAGGCTGTCCCTCGAGGCTTTCCCATGAGGCTTTCCCACAGGGCTGTGCCACGTGCCACTTTGGTGTGAGTGGATCTTCGGCGTGAAAGACGAGCCAGTGAAGGGAAAAGAGGTTCCTCTGGAATGGACTGAGACATCTGGGGGACTCTTGGAATGGTGGCACGACCCTGGAGTTCCTCTCGCCGTTCCTGTTGAGAGGGCCTCCTCTTGAGATGCGACGGGAACGCCGGGAACTCTTTCCCGACGAAGCGGGGAAAGGATCCCTCATCTCGAGCTACGAGGCAGAAACGGGGCTCCTCTGGATGTGGGCGGGACCCTCGTGATTCCTCTCGAGTGGAGACGGCTAGGTCGGGGAACTTCTTGATTTGCACCAAGGGTGTGAAGGACCCTTTCGAAGTTCCAGAGGTGAGGTGTGATCAGCCTCGAGACGCCTCAGCGGAAATGGGCCTCATCTCGCCTGGAGGGGAGAACCTCCTGGATTTTCTCGAGTTGCGGCAGGTCTTCTCGAGTTACGACGGGGACCTCAGGGACCCGCTCTGGTGGCCTCAGGAAAGGCCAGTCCCCATGCGAGTTGCTAGGGGACCTCTCGGGATTCCTCTCCCGTCCATCCCGGGGCCTCAGTCCTTGTGTGGAGTCGGGTCCGGAACCTGAGGATTCCTCTCCAGTGTTGCCATGGATCTTGGGGTGCTTCTGAGTCTCCCCAGGTGAGTCAGGCCTCGTCTCGAGTGGGGGCATGCACGTGCGCTTTCCTCCCGAGCTGCAGCAGTAGTGTCACGCTTCCTGTCACGTGGATCAAGGGATCTGTGGCTTTCCCTCGAGGCTGTCCCTCGAGGCTTTCCCACGAGGCTTTCCCACAGGGCTGTGCCACGTGCCACCTTGGTGTGAGTCGATCCTAGGCGTGAAAGACG